>NC_046172.1:62488679-62500903 GCF_011064425.1 Rattus rattus
GAGAGTCTCTCACTGCTCAAGTTTCTGGTATTTTCTAGAGGGTCTCCCTACCTCCCATCTCCTGAGGCTGCATATTTTCATTCATTCTGCTGGCCCTTTGGGCTTCTTTCCTGCACCCCCCCCCACCAGATGCTATTTTCCTTTCCCCCTCCTCCTCACCTCTCCTACCCAATTTCTCCCTTCCTCTGTCTCCCATCATTATTTTCTTCCTACCTATTAACTGGGGTTGAAGCATCCTCACTTGGCATTTATGCTTGTTAAAGTTCTTAAATTCTGTGGGGTGTATCCTAGATATTCTGTAGTTTTTCATTAATATCCACTTATTAGTGAGTACACACCATGTATACTCCTTTGAGTCTATGTTACCTCACTCAGCATGATACTTTCTAGTTCCATCCATTTGCCTGCAAAGGAGATCAAGAGAACACAAATCAGAAGAGTAGAAGTCAAGATATCACTCTTTATGGACGATATAACACTGTATATAAGCAACCCCCAAAATCTACCAGAGAACTTCTGCATTTGATAAACAGCTTCAGCAAAGTTGCTGGACATAAAATTAACTCAAACAAATCAGTAGCCTCCTTTATACAAATGATAAATAGGCTGAGAAAGAAATTATGGAAACAATAACCTTCACAATAGCCATGAGTCATAAAATATATTGGTGTAACTTTTAGCAAGCAAGTGAAAGAACTATATGACAAGAACTTCAAGTCTCTGAAGAAGGAAACTGAAGAAGATCTCAGAAGATGGATCAGTTTCATGGCCACATGCTCATGAAACTGGTAGGCTTAACATAGTAAAACTGACTATCTTACCAAAAGCAATCTACAGGTTCATCGCAGTCTCATCAAGATTCCAACATGGTTCTTCACAGGTATGAAAAGAGCAAGTCTCAATTTCATATGGAAAAAACAAAATACCCAGGATAGCAAAAACAATTCTTAACAATAAAAGAACTTCTGGGGAAATTGCGATTTCTGACCTCAAGCTGTACTACAGAGCAATAGTGATAAAAACCAGAAGGAATTTGTATAGGAACAGACAGGACAATCAATAAAATAGAACTGAAGACCCAGAAATAAACCCATCCACCTATGGACACTTGATCTTTGACAAAGAAGCCAAAACCATACACTGTAAAATAGAAACCATCTTCAATAAACAGTGCTATTCTAATTGGTGGTCTGTATGCAGAAAAATAAAAAGACCTATATTTATTACCTTTGTACAAAGCTCAAGTCAGTGACTTTTATGACTAAGCAGAATCTCCAAGTTACTATATCCTTATACTAGAAGAATGAGAAATTATATGTATCATTTGTTGTGTACCTTTATCATTTTAGTGAAACTGGCACAATCACTTTTCAATTTTGAAGGAACACAGAACATCTTACATTAGTCATTAACTGTTTTCAGAACATTCTGGAAAACTGGCTGAGCCGGTATCAAGTAGCTAAAAGACAACAACTCATGAAACTAGTTTTTTTTTTTTTTGCTCATTACTACATGCATAACAATAAAAAAGAAAGGGAGATTATCTTTAAGTGAGATAATTATACTTGCATAATGTTTCATACTACACTCACACCTACAGGTGTTTATTGAGTCACTGAATGCTGAGCACTGCAAAAACCACAATGTAGCTAGCATGAACAAATATCCATCGTTTCATCTCGAATGACAATTATCTATCAATATATTGGGTAGACACATGTCCAAGTTCCTCCAAGACAGTGTTTGTTTGTGCCATTTGTTCCATCTTAATAGCACACACAATAACTAAAAGTGTTCTAGTTTGAGCAATAAGTTATATGGCTTCTTTATTTATGCAGAAAGCATTAGGAAATAAAAACAACAGCAAAATCTGTATAATAAAGCACAGTGCTCAGTGTTGAAAGAATCCCCAGGGGATATTTGATTCTTCTTGAGAAAGTAAGTGAAGCAGAACTTGAGCTATTCACCAGATGCTTCCCTTCTATACCTAGACACATAATTGAAATACAATTTCAGCAATCCTTGAAGTCAGTTGTTCCAGTTGTAATCATGCAAACTTGGTCTATGGGAAAAATATATTTACAGAAATTGTGTTAATTTCCAATGAGATTCACAAAACCAAATCACACAATACTATGATCTTGTTTCTGTGCTCATCTACCAGCGGAACAGATAAAACAGATTATACTCTTAGAATTAAGAATGTGCTGAAAATGTGGGAGACACACTGACTCCAGATTGGCTTCAGTTAGAAAGTATTGCATCTCACTGATCATTTTCTAGAATTTTACTTCAAATACTTATTTTTCTAAAAAGATAAGTTCTGAATGTTATTGGTTAAAACCAGGTAAATTAAAAAAAAAAACTAAGAATGCCACTTCTCTGTGACAGAACTGCCTAAGTTGAATATCTCCTAGCACTTGGACAATACTAGAATAAATTTAAAATAAAGAAAATGAACTGTCACTGGTCAAGAAAGAATTAACTTCTATAGTCAAAACTTCATAATCTAATACCCAGCCATATCAGCTATCAGAAAAACTATTAGATTTTGACTACTTCCCCTGTGTTTTGGGCCTGTTTTACCTTGGAATTCATATTGTTTGTGCTCCATTTGTTTCTAAGTATGAATGAGAGGCATGTCATTGCAAATCTTAACTTTCTGTGCTCTTATATTATTATTGTATTTGAGCATAAGTATTCATATCTACATTGACTAGATAATTAAAAGACAAAAATATCATCAAAAGTGAAACCATAGAAAAGAATTACCAGTTGAACCGTCAATACAATATAGGCAACACCCTGGGATATCATTTATAAATACTTAAATAAATATCTTTAAATAGAAGTATAATTCATAATATCACTAAATCAGGTTTTCTGTGCTTTTGAGTAACAAGTATATCATGTGTGAGATTTTAGGAGCCTTCATAGGGTGGTACTTGTAAATATAGAATGCACTTATTCTTTTGGTAAGAAAATAGACATGTAGAACTAATTATCATTTTAAAGTGTTTTTCGCAAATAATATCTGATTTTCTATCCCCCAAAGTTCTTAAAGGGGAATATGATCTTCACTAATAAGAAGTATACCACTCCTGGGCATATACCCAAATAATGCTCTAAAAATCCCACAAAGACACTTTTGCAATGGCTTTATTCTTAATAGCTAGAAACTGGAAATAGCCAAGGTGTCCCTCAATCAAAAAAATGGATAAACAACATATGGTACATCTACACAATATTAAACAAAGATACCAAGAATTTTGTAGGCAAATGAATAGAACTAGAAAATATCGTCCTGAGTGAGATAAGCCAGTCCTAAAAGGACAAGCATAGTATGTACTCACTTATAAGTGGATATTAGCCATAAAGTGCAGGATAGCCATGCTTCCATCAAGAGACCTAAAGGTGCCAAATAACAAGGAGGACATAAGGAGGATGCTTGAATCTCTTTCAGAAGGGGAAATAAAATAGATATTAAAAGTGTAAGGAGGGAGGGAACTGGGTGGGAGAGGGGATGGGAAGAGGAATGGGAAAGGGGGTGGGAGGAATCAAGTATAGGGAGAACAGGGGAGAAAGAACAGAAAGCAATGGTGGGAAAGAGACTGCATCTCTAGGACAGACCATAAACCTAGGAAGGGGTATGTTTCAGGGAGTTTATAAGGGTGACTCTAGCTGAGACTCCTACAAGTTGAGGATATGAGACCTAAAGTGGCCACTGCCTGTAGCCAAACAGGACTCCCAGTGGAAAGATAAAGGCAATAACCCACCCATACAACCTTTGATTCAAAACGTGCTCTGTCTACAAGATGTACAGGGACAAAGAAGGAAAGGAAACAAAGGGAATGACCAAACATCCCAGGAACCATTGTAAAATGTGTAAGAGACACAGGTTGATAAAGACCAAATCAAGACGATGTCTTTCAGACATAATAGTACCATTGTACTCAGGACTTTAGTGCTTCCTAAGACCTGTACAGGATTAAGTCAGTCAATATTCAAACGTAAAAGGGTGAGAGGGATCATTGACAAATGATGACTTGAGGAAAGGTGAGCAATTTTTTAAGGGTGTGTTTCTTACATTGACCCATTAAATGGTGCGCCTGCCCACCCAGAGGTATACTGAAGCACAAATTTGGACTCTGTAATTTATTTTAAAATAGGAGAACATGAACTTTTTGAAAGAGAAATGAATCTTTGAAGAGTTAGGATGAGTGGGGGTAAATAATATGAAAATACATTGTATACGTGTATAAAATTCTCAGAGTTAATAAAAAATATTCTATTAAAATATATACTACCAATATATAATTTTATAGAGATAACTGTTAAAGTAATAGTTATTTCAGTTAAATGTAAGACTACTGAAAACCATTATGATATTGTATTTACCTGCAACAAGACTCTGGACCTTAGGTTTCTTTTTTTCTAATAAGGAAAACAAATGTATGGAAATATGACAATCATCAGTTGCCAATAGAAATCTGACTTAAAACAAAATAAGATAAAATTATAAAATGAAAGAATATGAAATTATCATTAGGAGTGGCAAAGTATGAAAATGACTGAATTAAATCTCTTTATAGTATTTGCTCAAGTGCAAAAAATATGAGAAGGTATTTATCCACCAACCAGCTTTCCAGAAGAGCTAACACAAAGCGTGGATATATAAATGTGTGTGTGTGTGTGTGTGTGTGTGTGTGTGTGTGTGTGTGTGTATTGCTGTAAAATTATAAAAATTGACTGTCTTTTATCACGCACTAGATCCAGCACTGTAAGCCTCCAAGATATCTGTGTATATTCTTCATCTCAGTCACCTAAGTGTCTCAATTTCACCGCTTGTTCCATCCCATCACTGCCGTTGGCACACTCTGAGTCTTAAACAACTCCTAACCCATCTAGATCCCAGGAGGTTGCCTCATGCCAAATATATGTATCCCCATTTGCTGACAGGCTAGTGCATCAAGCCACCACATACTCTCTTAAACTTAAATCGCCACATGAAAGAACACACAACACAATAACTTCTGATCCAATTGCTAATATATAATTTGTTCATCTAGACATACAAAGCCCTGTACACATCCATCCTTTAAGAATATTCATAACAACCTGTAAATGGGCAAGGAGGAATCTTAACATCTGCTTCCATGTTTTCTCTGCTGCCTCTCTGCTCACTCCAGTCTCCTCCCTTCTCTAAAACTTTTCTCCTGCCCATCCTCCCTTCTTGTCCAATGACAGGCCACATTCTATCTTATACCTGCCTTCATCTGCATAATGATATCATCCTGTATGTGTGTGTGTGTATGAATTCATATATGTTTTTGAATCATATATTCAAATTTGAAATATATATATATAATATATATCACAGATTTTTAGAATAGGAAGGAAAATATATTGAAGGAGGCTAGAAGTAAAAAGTTACTGCCAATTAATTCTGCTCCAATATCAAAACCATAGTAGAAAAAAGAGAATTTACTCACAAAAGATAGGGCAAAGTAATTAACTTCAGACTCTTGAGCTGAAATTTGGTGTCACATCTACCATAAATAAAACAACATATTCTTTTTTTTATTTTTTACACTTTTTTTTATTAACTTGAGTATTTCTTATTTACATTTCAAATGTTATTCCCTTTCCCGGTTTCCAGGCAAACATCCCCCTAATCCCTCCCCCCTTCTTTATGGGTGTTTGTTCCTCCCCACCTCCCCCATTGCCTCCCCCAACAATCACGTTCACTGGGGGTTCAGTCTTAGCAGGACCAAAACTTCCCTACACTGGTGATCTTACTAGACCTCATTTGCTACCTATGAGGTCAGGTCAGGGTCAGTCCATGGTTAGTCTTTGGGTAGTGGCTTAGTCCCTGGAAGCTCTAGTTCTTGGCATTGTTGTTCATAAAAGGGTCTAGAGCCCTTCAAGCTCTTCAGTCCTTTCTAAGATTCGCTGACGGGGTCCCGTTCTTCTCAGTTCAGGTTTAATGATGGCATTTGCCTATGTATATGCTGTATTCTGGCTGTGTCTCCCAGGAGAGATCTACATCTGGTTCCTGCCGGCCTGCACTTCTTTACTTCATCCATCTTATCTAGTTTGGAGGCTGTATATGTATGGGCCACATGTGGGACAGGCTCTGAATGGGTGTTCCTTCTGCCTCTGCCTAAACTTTGCCTCCCCTATTCCCTGCAAAGGGTATTCTTGTTCCTTTTTAAAGAAGGAGTGAAGCATTCACATTTTTGATCATCTGTCTTGAGTTTCATGAAAACAACATATTCTAATCAGTGACACTATATGTAGCAGAATTAGAAACAATGGGTAGGTGAAAATACACTCAGACAAAGGAAAGATAAAAACATTCTTTCAAAACTGTCTTGAGAGCAATCCTGGAAAGACCCCTCAAATAAAAAGAGACACCACTAAGAAAGACAAAAACAGGGGCGGGGGACTTAGCTAAGGGGTAGAGCGCTTACCTAGGAAGCGCAAGGCCCTGAGTTCGGTCCCCAGTCCAAAAAAAACCAAAAAAAAAAAAAAAAAGACAAAACATCAAAATGTAAACATTACTTAGTAGCCACCAGCAGCCAACCAAATAAATAAATAAATAAATAAATAAATAAAATAAAATAAAATAAATAAATAAAAAATAAAAGCCCAGGACCAAAAGGTTTTAGCACAGAATCAAACTTTCAAAGAAGAATTAAGACTAATACTGCTAAAATTATTCCATAAAATAGAAAAAGAAGGAATATTGTCCAATTAATTTTGTGAGGCCACAGTCACACTGATACTCAAACCACACAAACAATGAAAGAGAACTACAGATCACTTCCCTTGTGAACATAGATGCAAAACTCCTCAATAAAACACTCACAAAATGAATCCAAGCACACATCAAAAAGATCAACCGCTATAACAATTAGATTTCATCCCAGATATATAGAGATGATTTAACATATGGAAATCAGTCAATGTAATTCACTAATATAAAGAAACTTGAAAAAAATGCATGATCACTTCATTAGTCTTGGAGAGATCAGGAACCTGTTTAAAGAAAATTTACAGCCAACATCAAGTTATGAATAGAAACTCATAGCAATTGAACTAAAATCAGTAACAAGACAAGGCTATCCATTTTCTCCATATCTATTCAATATAGTTCTTGAAATTCCACCTATAGTAATAAGATAACTTAAGCAAATCAAGGGGAGGCTAGACAAATTATCAATAGGACAAAATGGCAGCCTACAGAATTGGAATAATCTTCACCAACCCTACATCTGACAGAATACTACATCCAAAATATATTTTTAAAAAAAACTCAAGAAATTAGATTTCTTTCTATAACCCAATTAAAATCAAGTAAAAGCTACACAAAGAACTCTCAACAGAGGAATTTCTAATGACTGAAAAACACTGAAAGAACTATTCAACATCTATTATCAAGAAAATGCAAATAAAAATTACTCTGAGATTCCATCAGAATGTCTAAGATTGGAAACTCAAGTGATAGCACATGCCGATGACAATGTAGAGTAAGGGGAATGCTCTTCCACTGTTAGTGGAAATAGAAACTGTTGAAAATCAAGTTGGAAACTAGCTTGGTGATTTCTCAGAAAATTTGGAGTTGTTCTACCCTAAGACCCAGCCATACCTGGACAAAAGATGCCTTACCATGACACAGAGACACTGGTTCAACTTATTTTATAGCAGCTTTTATTTGTAATAGTCAGAAACTGGAAACAACCTAGATGTCCCTCAACTGAAGAATGGATAAGAAAATTTGGTATATCTACATAATGTAACACTCTTCATGTTTTACAACAACATCATGAAATTTGAAGGCAAATGAAATGGATGAAACTATAAAATATCATCCTGAGTGAGGTAACCCAAATGCAGAATTGCACACACCTGGTATCTACTCACTTATAAGTGGACACTTGCCATAACATATAGACTAACCGTACTACAATCTATAGACCCAAAGACACTAAGTAATAAGGAGGTCTTAAGGTAGGATGTATGCTTCTCACTCAGACGGGGAAACAAAATAGCCATCAGAGGTAGATGGAGAAAGGGAAATGTGTGGGAGAACGAGTGAGGAGTAGAACAGGAATGTGGATTAGTTGTGGAGAAAGGGGGTGTCCTAGGGTTTTACTGCTATTCAGAGATATCAAGACAAGGCAGCTCTTACAAAGGGAAACATTTAGTTGGGGCTGGTTTACAGCTTCAGAGGTTCAATACATTATCATCATGACAGTATGCAGTCAGACATGTTGATGGTGAAAAGAGTTCTTCATCTTCTTCCAAAAGCAACCAGGAAAGACTTTTTTCCAAATTGAATGGAGCTTGAGCATAGGACCTCAAAGCTCACCCCCAACAGTGACACATTTCCTCCAAGATCATATCTATTCTAACAAAGACACGCCTCTTAACAGTGTCATTCCCTTTAGGCCAAGCATTCAAACACTTGAACCAAACGTATGCAAACCATGACAGGGACTGTGAGAGAGGGCTGGGAATTAGAAGAGCAATTAAAGGGGGTTGGTATCTTTTGGACTAAATGGAGATGTGATGGGGTAGGTTCTGGCCAGTCTCTGGGGTACACTCTCAAAGACTCCTACCAGCAGAGGATATAGAGACTGAAATATCCACCTCTTGAGCCAGGTGGGACTTCCAGTGGAGGGTGGGAAATATCAACCTACCCATAAATACCAACCCCAAATTTGTCCTGCCTGCAAGATGCACATAGATAACTGGAGAAGAGATTTAGGGAATGACCAGCCAATGACTAGCCCAACTTTAGATACATTCCATCTAAATAGCCAATCTCTGATATTATTGATGATATTCTGCTATGCTTGCAGTCAGGAGTCTAGTATAACTGTTTCCTAAGAGTTTCATCTAGCAGCTGATAGAAACAGATGTAGAGACTGACAGCTAAACATCAGGCAGACCTGGGAGGCTTGTGGAAGAGTAGAAGACAAAAATGAGCTAGCTGAGTGATCAAGGACACCACAAAAACATGCAGATTCAAGTAACCTGGGATCATAGGTGCTCACAGAGACTGAACCACCAACCAAAGAGAATACAACAGATGGACCTAGCCCTCCTACACATTTGTAGAAGATAATACAGTTTGGTCTTCATGTGTGCCCCTAACAATTAGAGCAGAGGCTCTCTCTGACTCAGTTGCCTGCCAATGGATCCCCTTCCCCTAACAAGACTACTTAGTTGGGCCTCAGTGTGAGAGGATGCTGTTAAGTCTATGGTAACCCATATCATAGGTGGGTGATACCCAAGGGTATCTTTCTGGTACTCAAGGCAGGGGAAGTAATGAAGGGAGGGATTTATACATAGGACTTGAGGAAAGGAAGACTTTGGGGGCATAATTGGAATATAAACTGAATAAGTAAGTAAGTAAATAAATAAATAAATAAGTAAATTGAAAGGAAGAAGTCAAAATATTTTATTTGCAGATGACACGATAGAATACATAAGCAACACCCACCCCCTCAAAAAATGTGCCAGGGAACTTCTACAGTTGATAAATATGTACAGTGGATTAGCTAAATACCAAATTCACTCAAAAAATTAGTAGCCTTTCTCTATACAAATGTTAAAAGAACTCAGTGAAAAACACCCTTCACGAAATGCAAATCAAAACAACCCTGAGATTTCACCTCAAACCAGTGAGAATGGCAAAGATCAAAAACTCAGGTGACAGCAGATGCTGGCGAGGATGCGGAGAAAGAGGAACACTCCTCCATTGTTGGTGGGATTGCAGACTGGTACAACCATTCTGGAAATCAGTCTGGAGGTTCCTCAGAAAATTAGACATTGAACTGCCTGAGGATCCAGCTATACCTCTCTTGGGCATATACCCAAAAGATGCCCCAACATATAAAAAAGACACATGCTCCACTATGTTCATCGCAGCCTTATTTATAATAGCCAGAAGCTGGAAAGAACCCAGATGTCCTTCAACCGAGGAATGGATACAGAAAATGTGGTACATCTACACAATGGAATATTACTCAGCTATCAAAAACAATGACTTTATGAAATTCGTAGGCAAATGGTCGGAACTGGAAAATATCATCCTGAGTAAGGTAACCCAATCACAGAAAAACACACATGGTATGCACTCATTGATAAGTGGCTATTAGCCCAAATAGCTTGAATTACCCTAGATGCCTAGAACAAATGAAACTCAAGACAGATGATCAAAATGAATGCTTCACTCCTTCTTTAAAAGGGGAACAAGAATACCCCTTGGCAGGGAGATTATAGAGGAGGCAAAGATTAAAAAACAGACACAGAAGGAACACCCATTCAGAACCTGCCCCACATGTGGCCCATGCATATACAGCCATCCAATTAGACAAGATGGATGAAGCAAAGAAGTGCAGGCCGACAGGAGCCGGATGTAGATTCTCCCTGAGAGACACAGCCAGAATACAGCAAACACAGAGGCGCATGCAAGCAAAACCACTGATTTGAGAATAGGGACCCCAAGAAGGAATCAGAGAAAGAACTGAAGAGCTTGAAGGCCTGTGACCCCATATGTACAACAATGCCAAGCAACCAGAGCTTTGACCAAGCCACTACCCAAAGACTATACATGGACTGACCCTGGACTCTGACCCCATAGGTAGCAATGAATAGCCCAGGAAGAGCACCAGTGGAAGGGGAGCCCTTGGCCCTGCCAAGACTGAACCCCCAGGGAACGTGATTGTTGGGGGGAGGGCGGCAAGGGGGGGAGGATGGGAGGGGAACAATCATAAAGAAGGGGATGGATTAGGGGGATGTTTGCCTGGAAACCGAAAGGAATAACACTCAAAATGTATATAAAAATACCAAGTTAATAAAAAAAAAGAAAGAAAACACCCTACACAATAGCCTCAAATGATATAGAATATATTGGAGTAGTTCTAACTAAATGAGCAAAGGATTTTGTATGACAAAATTTCATATCTTTAAAGAAAATTTGAAGAACATATCAGAATAAAAGTTTTCCCATGCTCATATATCAATGGGATTAACAGTAAAATGGCAATCCTACCAAAAGAAATCTAGAGATTTTGCAAGTCTTAATCAAAATTTAATAAATTAATTACAGACCTTGAAAATAACACAGGGTAGATAAATGATCTTGAATATTAAGAGAATTTCCAATGATATTTATATTCTTGATTTCAAGCTGCATTACACAGGTATAGTCATAAAAGCCACATGACATTGGCAAAGGCAAAACAAGTTGATCAATAAAATCAAATTGAAGATCAAGGCATAAATTCACACACATGTGAAGATTTGAGTTTTGATAAAGAAGCCAGAAATTCACATTAGAAAAAATAAACCATATTCTACAAATGGTACTTGTAAACTGGATTGCTGCATGTAGAAGAATTCAAATACATACTTTATTAATCATTCTGCACAAACACACATCCAAGCAGATCAAACACTTCAACATAAAAACCAGATAACACTGAACCTAAAAAGAAAAAAGTGTAGGGAATAGACGGATGAATTAGCAAAAGAGACAACTTCCTGAGCAGAAGAAACTCAGTATCACAGGCACTAAGATTAATAATTAAAACATGAAACTTCCGAAACCTAAAAAGCCCCATAAGGCAAAGGACATCATCCATAGGACAAAAGGCAATCTACAGAATGGGAAAAACTTTCACCTACTACTCATCTAAGAGAAGACTAATATATCCAAAAGATATAACTTACTCAAATAACTAGACACTAACAAACAAAAAATCCAAATAAAATAAAGAAGTTCAGATCTAAACAGAGAATTCTCCATAGGCTCCCTGACAGTAGGAGGGAGGTCTCTGGCTTTTTGCCTGCTCTTGGACCCTTTTCCTATTGCATTGCCTTCCCCATCCTTGATGTGAAGGTTTGTGATTCTCCTTAACTTGTCCCTGGGAGGCCTGCTCTTTCTGGGAGAGATGGAAGGTCAGGTCTGGGGAAGAGGGAAGGTGATATCTGTGAAAGGAGGAAAGTGTGGTTGAGATGCACTGTGTGAGAGAAGAATAAATAGATTTTAAGAGAACAGTATAATAACCAACCTTTCTTTGCTCTGGTATTTCCTGTTTAATCAGCTTTTATAACCTAAGCTAATGGTACAGTTAAACCTTAATTTTTTGCTCTTCCATACCTTGGACCTGGAAGAATGAGCAATACGTAACCGGAACGAAGTACAATGA
>NC_046172.1:62501003-62532905 GCF_011064425.1 Rattus rattus
AAACAAAAATAAAAACATGAAAAGTGAGATAGAACAACAATGAGAAAATTCAAAGAATCACTAGTTTTTACCAAGTCTGTATCCACAAAAATTGGAAATCTAAATGAAAATGGATGAGTTTCTAGGAAGATAACACTTACTAAAGTTAAATCAGGATCAGATAAAGTATTTAAACCACCCTAGAGTCTCTAAGGAAATAAAAAACAGTCATTAAATATCTCCCAACAGAAATGCAAATCAAAACAACCTTGAGCTTTCACCTCACACCAGTAAGAATGGCTAAGATCAAAAAACTCAGGTGACAGCAGATGCTGAAGCAGGGGATCTTGAGGAGAAGAGGAACACTCCTCCCATTGTTGGTGGGATTGCAGACTGTACAAACCATTCTGGAAATCAGTCTGGAGGTTCCTCAGAAAATTGGAATTGAACTGCCTGAGGATCTAGCTATCCTCTCTTGAGCATATACCCAAAAAGATGCCCCAAATATATAAAAAAAGACACGTGCTCCACTATGTTCATTGCAGCCTTATTTATAATAGCCAGAAGCTGGAAAGAACCCAGATACCCTTCAACAGAGGAATGGATACAGAAAATGTGGTACATCTACACAATGGAATATTACTCAGCTATCAAAAACAACGACTTTATGAAATTCGTAGGCAAATGGTTGGAACTGGAAAATATCATCCTGAGTGAGGTAACCCAATCACAGAAAAACACACATGGTATGCACTCATTGATAAGTGGCTATTAGCCCAAATGCTTGAATTACCCTAGATGCCTAGAACAAATGAAACTCAAGACGGATGATCAAAATGTGAATGCTACACTCCTTCTTTAAATGGCGAACAAGAATACCCTTTGGCAGGGAAGAGAGAGGCAAAGATCAAAACAGAAACTGAAGGAACACCCATTCAGAGCCTGCCCCACATGTGGCCCATACATATACAGCCACCCAATTAGACAAGATGGATGAAGCAAAGAAGTGCAGACTGACAGGAGCCGGATATAGATCGCTCCTGAGAGACACAGCCAGATACAGCAAATACAGAGGCGAATGCCAGCAGCAAACCACTGAACTGAGACTAGGACCCCCGTTGAAGGAATCAGAGAAAGAACTGGGAGAGCTTGAAGGGGCTCGAGACCCCATATGTACAACAATGCCGAGCAACCAGAGCTTCCAGGGACTAAGCCACTACCTAAAGACTATACATGGACTGACCCTGGACTCTGACCTCATAGGTAGCAATGAATATCCTAGTAAGAGCACCAGTGGAAGGGGAAGCCCTGGGTCCTGCTATGACTGAACCCCAGTGAACTAGACTGTTGGGGGAGGGATGCAATGGGGAGGGGTTGGAGGAATTCCATAAGGAAGGGAGGGGAGGGATGTTTGTTCCGGAACCGAAAGGGAATAACACTTTCGAAAGGTATAACAAATACTCAAGTTAATAAAAAAAAAAAAAAAATCCCAAGGGAAAAAAATCAGGACCTAATGATTGTAGTGCAATATTCTGCCAGATGCTCAAAGAAGAGCTAATAACAATAATTCTCAAAATATTCCATAAAATTGAAACAGAAGAAATACTGCCAAACTCATTCTATAAAGTCACAATCACCCTGATGGCCAAACCACAAAAAGACTCAAAAAAGAGAATTTCAGACCAATTTCTCTTATGAATGTTATTGCAAAAAATACTTACAAACCTAGTCTAGGAACACTTCAAAACCATCATCCACCTCTATCAAGTAGGCTTCATCCCAGGGGATTCAAGGATGGTTTAATATATGAAAATTCATCAGTGAAACCTACCATAAAAATAAACTGAAAGAAAAAACATCAACATCTCACTCGTTTCTGGATAAGCCTTGGACAAAATCCAACATCCCTTCATGTTAAAAGTTTGTAGAGATCAGGGGTAAAAGTCACATATATAGACATAATAAATGCATAACAAATGTAATACATAGCTAACATCAAATTAAATGAAGAAAACCTTAAAATAGTTCCATTAAAATCAGGGATAAGACAAGGCTGTCCACTCTATATATCTTCAATAAAGTACTTGAAGTTCTAGCTAAAGAAAAATAAAGGAGATGAGGGTGATAAAATTTGGAAAGGAAGCAGTCAAAGTATTGCTATTTGTGGATAGTATGATAGTATACACAATGACCACAAAAATTCTACCAGAGACCTCCTACAACTGAGGAAGTTATCAGAAGATGGAACGATCTCCCCATTCTCATGGATCAGTAGGATTAACTTAGTAAAACTGGTCATCTTACCAAAACAATTTACAAATTCAATGCAATTCCCATGAAATTCCAACACCATTCTTCACAGACGCTGACAGAATAATTCTCAAATTTGTATGGAAAAAAAGATAGCCAAAACCATCATGAACAATAAAAGAACTTCTGGAGGTATCAACACTTCTGACCTCAAGCTGTACTACAGAGTAATAAGCTAAAACTGTATGGCATTGGCATAGGAACAAACTGGTTGATCGGTGTAATCAAGTCAAAGACCCTGAAATGAATCCACACATCTAGGGACACTTGATTTTTGACAAAAAAGGCAAAACCATACAATGGCAAAAAGAAAGCATCTTCAAGTGGTTCTGGTCTAATTGGACTGGATGTGTACATGAAGAAGAATACAAATAGATCCATAATTATCACCATAAACAAATGTCAAGTCAAGTGGAATAAGACTTCAATATAATTCCAGATAAGCTAAAGCTAATAGAACAGAAAGTGGGAAATAGCCTTGAACTCTCTGGTACAGAAGAAAACTTCCTGAACAGAACATAAATGTCTTAGTCTCTAAGATCAACAATTGATAAATGGGACCTCATGAAACAGAAGTTTTGTAAAACAAAAGACATTGTCAATAGGACAAAATGTCAGCATGCAGATTAGAGAAAGAGCTTGACCAACCCTCCATTTGACAGAAGGCTAATATCTAAAATTTACAAAGAACCCAAGAAGTTAGACATTAACAACCTGAATAACCCAAGTGAAAAATGGGGTATGGAGCTAAACAGAGAGGCATCTCAAAAGGCCAAGAAACACTTAAAGAAATGTTCAAAGCCCTTAGTGATCAGAGAAACGTAAATCAAAATGACTCTTAGATTTCATCTTACACATGTCAGAATGACTAAGATCAAAAACTCAATTGATAGATTTCACAGGTTGGTGAATATGTGAAAAAAAGTGAACACTCCTCCATTGCTAGAGGGAGTGCAAACTTGTACAACCACTTTGGAAATAAACTTGGCACTTTCTCAGAAAACTGAGAATACTTCTACCTCAGGATGCAGCTATACTACTCCTGGGCAAATACCCAAAAACTGTATCATTGTACCAAAGGGACTCTTGGTCAACTATGTTCATAGCAGTTTATTCGTAATAGCCAGAAACTGGAAACAACCTAAATATTTCTCAACTGAAGCATGAATAAAGAAAATGTAGTACATCTACAAAACAGAATATTATTCAACATTAAAGAACAAAGTGTGGATACTACAGTCCTTCTTAGAAGGGGGAAAATACTTACAGGAAGAAATACTGAGACAAAGTGTGGAGCAGAGACCGAAGGAAAGGCTATCCAGAGACTGCCCCACCTGGGGATCTGTGATGGTTTGCATAGGTTTGCTCGGTCTGTTCCTGGCTTCCTTTGGATGAAGACGTAGCTCTCTAAGTAACAAAGGTTTCCACATTTCTACTAAGATAACCCATTAGGCCCCATATAAAGTATTCCACTGCTTTCCAAATCTCAAATCACAAAATCCACATTCTTCCAAACAAAAGCATGGTCAGGCCTATCATAGCAATACCCCACTCCCTGGTACCAATTTCTATCTTAGTTCAGGTTTTATTGCTTTGAACAGACACCATGACCAATCCAAGTTTTATAAATGACATTTAATTGAGGCTGGCTTACAAGTTTAGAGGCTCAGTCCATTATCATCAAGGTGGGAACATGGCAACTTCCAGGCAGTCATGGTGCAGGAGGAGCTGAGAGTTCTACATCTTAATCTGAAGGAAGCCAGGAACAGACTGAGCATCCTCAGGCAGCTAGGAGGAGGGTCTCTAAGCCCAGCCCCACAGTGACGCTCTTGCTCCAAAAAGGCCACACCTTATAATAGCGCCACTCCCTGGGCCAAGCATATGCAAACCATCACAGGATCCATCCCATTTACAGTCACTAAACACAGACACTACTGTGAATGCTAAGAAGTCCATGCTGACAGAAGCCTGATATAGCTGTTTCCTGAGAGCTCTGCCAAAGTCTGACAAATACAGAAGCAATGCTCACAGCCAACCATTGGACTGAGAACAGGATCCCCAATGGAGAGTTAGAGAAAGGATTGAAGGAGCTGAAGGGTTTGTAAACCCATAGGAAGAACAACAATATCAATCCCGAGACACCTGAGAGATCCCAGAGACTAAACTACCAACTAAAGAGTACATATGGGGTGACCCATGGCTCCAGCAGCATATGTAGCAGAGGATGGCCTTGTTGGGCACCAGTGGGAGGAGAGGCCCTTGAGCCTGTGAAGGTTCAATACAGCAGTGTAGGGTAATGCCAGGGCAGAGAGGCAGGAGGGAGTGGGTTAGTGGTTAGGAGATCAGCCCCATAAAAACAGGGGGAGGGGATGGGCTGGGGGTTTCGAGAGGTGAAACCAGGAAATTGGATAACATTTTAAATGTAAATAAAGAAAATATCCAATAAAAGAAAAGAAAAAAAACATAAAAAACAATGACATCATGAATTTTGTAGGCAAATGGATGGAACTTGAGAATATCATCCAGAGGAAGCAACCTAGACTCAAAAGGACATGCAAGGCATACTCACTTATAATTGGATATTAGCCATAAAACATAGGCTACCTATACTAAACTCCATAGACACAAAGAAGCTAAACAAGAAGGAAGGTTGAATCTCACTTAGAAGTGGGAATAAAAATAGTGGTAGGAGACTGATGACGGTAGGGAAGTGGGTGAGATAGGGGAATAAGGGAGATTTCAGGATCAGGTGTGAGGAGAGACAGGAGAGTTGGACAGAGGGCCATGAAAATTAATGGAAATCTAAAGCTGGTGAGAGTTGAGGGTAGGAGGGCATCTCTTGAATGCTTTGTAGACCTGGGATAGGGGAGGCTCCCAGGACTCAAAGAGAATGAATGACCTTAGCTAAGATACATAGCTAAATGTGGATATGGAACCTGAAGAGGTCATCTCCAGTAGTCAGGCAGGAACCCTGTTGGAGCTATAGAGACAACAACCCACTGATAAAACTTTTGACCTAAAATTTATGCTGCCTACCAAAAACAAAGGGACAGGGGTTGGAGCAGGAACTGAAGGAATGTGAAAGCAATAACCAGCCCAACTAGAGACTCATCTCATTGGCAAGCACCAATCCCTCATGCTATTAATGATACTCTGTTATGCTTGAAGACTCAAGAGCCTAACATGAGAGCAGCCTCCTCTCAGAGGCTGACTCAAACAGTATTGACTCAGAAGAAGAGAACCATGGACGAACTTTCGATGGAGCTTGAGGACCTTTATGGAACAGGTGGAGAAACAATTGCAGGCCCCGAAGGGGATAGAAACTCCATAGGAAGACCAATGGAGTCAACTCACCTGGACCCTAGGGAGCTCTCAGAGACTGAACCACCAACCAAAGAACATAAACAGGCTGGACATAGTCCCCTTGCATATATGTAGCAGATGTACACCTTGGTCTTATGGGTCCCAAACAACTGAAGTGGGACTATCCCTAAAGCTGTTGCCTGTCTATGGAATCCATTCCCCTAACTCAGCAGTCTTGCCTGGCCTCTTTAGGAGACAAGGTATCTAGCCCTGTAGAGACTTGATGTGCCATGGTGTGGTGTGGAGATACCTGGAGGGTCTACAATCTCTCAGAGGAAATTAGATGAGGGGTATAGAGGAGAAACTGTGGGAGGGGGACCAGAAAAGGGAAACTACAATCAAGATATAAGGTGAGTAAAAGGAAGAATGAAATAATAAAAGAAAGGAAGGAAGGAAGAAAGGAAGGAAGGAAGGAAGGAAGGAGGAAGACACCCACATAGATGACCACCAAACAATTACAAATAAAGAAAAATAATAGCTGGAAAGTTTCCCTAAAGATGGACATTGCAGAACAAAGGAATAAGCCAATTCCAAAACAACTCCAACCACAGATCACATTAGTGTGTGTGTGTGTGTGTGTGTGTGTGTGTGTGTGTGTGTGTGTGTGTGTGTGTGTGTGTACAAAACAGAAGTCTCATTCAAAAAAAAGGTAAAGCCAGGCTATCCTGGTAAAAAACGCGAATGGTAGACCTACCCTTAGGACAAGCTCATGGCCCTCACACGGCTCAAATGTAAATATTGAGGATTTCAGCAATAGTTCCACAGGTAGACAAGTCATCCATAGAAGGGGAACTTCAATTTATTACTCTGTACAACCCAGAGAGCAATAGCCTGGCTAACATCCTGAGACAACACCTATTATTTAAAACTCTGGTTGGAAATAGAACAACCACAGGTCATAGACCCTGAGGTTAAATTGCCTAACCTCCAGCATTACAGTCGGCCCTAGGTTGTGGTGGGTGGGAAGCCCAGATACTGACAAGCTATAATATGGAGATTGGGGGTGGTGGTGGTGTTAGCTTTCATGCTGCTGCAAAGGGCTATGTAGGTACAGGCAGGGAAGACAATAATCGCTTAGGGTTTTTGTTGTTGTTGTTGTTGTTGTTGTTGTTGTTGTTGTTTTGGATGTTTTATTTATTTCTTATTGGATATTTCTTTATTTTACATTTCAAATGTTATTCCTTTTCCTGGTCTCCTGTCCAGAAGCACCCCCCCCCTCCCCTCACCTTCTTCTATAAGGGTGTTCCCCTCCCCATCCACCCCCCCTTACTGTGCCCCCCCAACATTCCCTTTCACTGGGGATCCAACCTTGGCAGGACCAAGGGCTTCTCTTTCCACTGGTACCCAACAAGGCCATCTTCTGCTACATATGCAGTTGGAGCCAAGGGTCAGTCCATGTAGTCTTTGGTAGTGGTTTATTCCCTGGAAGCTCTGGTTGGTTGGCATTGATGTTCTAATGGAATTGCAAGCCTCTTCAGCTCTTTCAGTCCTTTCTCTAATTCCTCCAACAGGGGTCCCTTTCTCAGTTCAGTGGTTTGCCGGTAGCATTCGCCTCTATATTTGACATGCTCCGAGGATCCCCTCCACAATCCCCTATCCCATCCCCTCCCTGTTTCTATGAAGGTGCTCCCCCACCCATTCACCCACTCCCACCTCACTGTCCTAGCATTCCCCTACACTGGGGAAATGAGCCTTCACAGGGCCAAAGGCCTCCCTTCCCATTGATCCCAGATAGGCCATCCTCTGCTACATATGCAACTGGAGCCATAGGTCCCTCCATGTGTATTCATTGGTTGGTGGTTTAGTCCCTGGCAACTTTCAGGTTTCTGGTTGATAGTGTTGTTCTTCCTATGGAGTTGTAAACCCCTTCAACTCCTTCAGTCTTTCCCCTAACTCTTTCATTGGGGTCCCTTTTCTCAGGCCAATGGTTCCCTGTGAGCATCTGCATCTGTATTAGTAAGGTTCTGGTAAGGCCTCCCAGGGTACAGCCATTCCAGGCTCCTGTCAGCAAGCACTTCTTGGGATCAGCAATATAGTGTCTGAGTTTGGTGGCTGCATATGGGATGGATTCCCAGGCAAGGAGGTCTCTGGATGGCCTTTCCTTCAGTCTCTGCTCCAAACATTAGTAGTCTTACCTACTGCTGCAATTTGTATGCCACCACACTGACCTGACAGACTGAAGATGCTCACTGATACAATAGGGGCATATATGCCAATGACCAGCTTCTTCTATTTGGTTTTGAAGCCTGCTCAACAGGAGGCAATTTGTATTTGTTAATGGTGCTATAAAACTAATCAAAAGCTTATAGTTAGGGAGGTCATAGGACTTATGATAGAACCTGCTACAGTAATTTTGCTAAATAATAATGCTGTCAAATTGCCTTCTAAATCTTTGTTTATACTCATAAAAATAGACCATTCTCCACCTTGGTCAAAGTGGCTTCTTTTTTTCTTTGAGCTATAGTCAATGTAGATTTATATAACTGTTAAAAGTTCTGAGACTAAGAGACATAGTGTTCAGCCCTGACTGGGATTTTGGTATTAACCTCTTCACCACAAATGATCAGAGAATGGACATCAAGGAACAAGAAACAGAGAGATAGTAAGAGCTGGAGGACAGAGAGAAGTGCCATAAAATGCTGTCTCCTGAGTATGACATTGTTACCACACTCATAAATCCACACAAACTATCTTTATGTACACAAGATCAAGCCAGCAAAAATCCCAGCATAAATTTAAGGGGTGCTTTATAGGTCATACCCTATATTGAGGATCTATTAGACATTAATAGCTTCCAGGAATGGGAGAATCATTTTTATTTGAGGGTATGAGTGCTGTTAAGTTTCTTATGCTTCACTGGATGTTCCTATACCCATATAGATAAGGACTTCACTGACTAGATTTATTGTTATAAAAAATATCAAGATATGATGATTAGCAGGAGAAGGCATTAGGGGAGACAGAGAGAGAATCAGACTTTATATGGTGATATTTAATGGATTCAACCTGTATTCAATGTAAAAAACTAGAAACAATTTGATTTTTAGTACAGAAGATACTAGTTTTTACAGAGACATTACTTTCAGTTATTATAGAAAATGAATAATATTGTATGCTTTATATTTTTAAAATTCTGAATACTATGGTTCTACTGTTTCCAAATATAAGCATCAGTTTCATAATCCATAAAATGGAACTAGTAATATCTAATACATTAATTCATTTGAGAAAGAACACTTTCACTGAAGTTTATACGGAGTACCTAGAAGACCATAAATGTCTGTACCCTTTATTTTCTCTTCACTTAAAACCAGTAAGATATATAGATAGAAATTGCCAAGTAAGAACTATCTGAGAAACATAAACAGAAATAACCAACTTAACATATAATTTAACATACAACATTGATTTAATTAATCCTGAGAAAATTCTTATTAAGTGCACACATCAATACATTGGAATATGTTTCAAAACTCACTTGCAGTTGCGTCAAAGGATGGGTGTGGGAAAGGTCCAACAGCAATTTGCATTGGAAAGAGATATCCAGGAATACAGCGCTTCGGATGAGGCTGATTCACTGAAGAAAAGGAAAAAAAGAAAAAGAAGGAAATCTTATTTTTAATTCTAAGATCTTTCAAATTAAATTCTGGTCATTTACACATCACAAAATTTTTGTACATACTTGATGAAATATAGTAATTAATATAAATTCTCTTATTTGTAGATAATTCCACTACGGTACAGAATTGAATATAACATGCATAGCCAGGATCACTCACAAACAGTAGAAATTGGAGTTCAAATATCTTAAAACTTTTTCAGTGTTCCTTAGAGCACTGTCACCAGTGACACATTATAAGCTTTGAATTTAAGTCAAAATGGTTACCTGGCATCCACCCTATATTTTAAAAGCCCATGGTAAATGTTACAATGGTTATTAAGCCTTTAGCTTTAAGAAACTATAATTTAAATACAGATAGAAACACACAACCAAGACACCATAATTAACTGAATTTTCTGCAAGAAACATAAAATGTACCATGGATTTTATGCAATTAAGCTAAGAGGAAATTTTAATTTAAAACAAGAAATTCTGGAGGCTGAAAAATTTGATTTTGACCTCAGAAGAAAAGAATTGACTCATCTTTCAAGTATAATAGGAGGAAGAACATTCTTGTTAGGAACTTGGGTATAAACATGGCAAGTGAGAAAAAAACAGCAAGATTGATTTTTAAAGGAATGCAATAGAGAAGTAAAAAGATATTTACTCTCAAAAGGTACATTGTTAAGGTCTTGTTCAGGCAACCACAGCTGCTTTGAGTTTATGAGCACAGCAGACATGTCTAGCTTGACTATACTCCAGTGGATGACTCCACATTCATTAGGATATTGGTAGTACAATTTGACTCAGTAAATTATTAAAGAAACAAAGAAGTCACAAAGCTAGGAGGAGATGGAAAGCTGAGATGTGAATCTAGAAGGAGTTAGGGGAAGAGTGGGGGTGGAAATGATCACAATATAGTATTGAAATTTTCAAAGAACTAATAAATTATATTTTAAAAGTACATTACTGAAAATAAAACATGGTTCCAGTTTTGCTCATACACTGAAATAACAACATTCTCATGTCACTATCCAACTGAGAAACAAGGCAAATTAAAAAGAGTATGAGAATCCTTTAAAAACCATAATGTACTAGACACAGGTCAAATCCTGTTGAAATGAGTTAACTGCTTGGATGATGAGTATAGTCCATAAACAAGATGGAAGAATCATGACATGAAAAAACCCCAACAATTCATTGGACCTAGCATAATTAAATGTAATATGGATGAATATAAGTGATTTCAGTTAATTTTTTAAAGTAAGTTGTGAACAGAAGGAAAGAGTCCCAAATATCACAGAAGAATCAGAGACCCACTCTTTAGCACACCCCAGTATTCCATAAAAAGACTAAACTAGAAACTCTAATATATACTCAAAAGGGCTGGTGCAGAATCTGTGCAGTAGCTGTTCATGTGTTATTAGCATTCTTAAAAAAAATTCTAATCTAAAATATACCTATCTTTATTGAAATTCCCAAGATTAAAAAAATTAAATAAAAAAGCACTTAAGTGCAGAAAAATAATGGCAGGTGTATCACACAGAATCAGAAAAAACACATGGACAAACCTAACAATTCAATAGTAAGATAACTTATGGAATTGACCATGGACTATATAAACATTTTCGTTAAGCTAACTAAATAATTAATGTCATTTGAAGTTGCACAAACAGAACAAGAATACAGCTGCTGCCCCTCAAAAAAGCTGGAAGTCATATATGGTATACTTTGGTATTTGAGAGATTTGAAAGATAGGCATAAAGTACAGCTCACTCACCACCACCCCGCCCTCCCCCAAAAAACCCGTCTCAATCAACAGCAGAATGAGAATTATATTGTTACAGACAATGGAATGAAATTAAGATATTTAAGAATAAGAATACACGGTAGGGATCAGAATGAGACGAGGTGAATGATAACACTGATTAATGACTTACTTGACAAGTAACTTACTTGTGTGGCTGTGAAACACAGAATGAGAGAGCACGGTCAGAAGTGTCAGTAAGATTGATTTCTGTTCAGCAAAACTACGTCTGTAATATTAACTTTCAGCTATTATATTGTGTGCTGAAAGAATGTAAGCTACCTTCTATGGGAGTATTGAAGAATAGATTTGATGGCTACTTGTCGACATATTGTTGAGGGGGGTATACATCTGTCAAATAGGAAGTTGTACCAGATAATGTCTATGGGCTTCTCATATAGTAATGCTCTCTGATTCTAGAAGTCCATGAAAAACCATGGTATTTTAATGGAAGTGTCATTATATCAGTGCTAATACCAGTGTCTTGTCATGATTAATGATGTACTGAGAATGTTAGATATGTTAATGGAGTGACCACTTATCTTGAAGTGTTTTCTAGTTAGCAGTAATACTTTATAATAAGTAGACATTCGTCTCCACTTAAAATTACCAAAGAATTCCAATTGAATTGATTATTACTGCTTCTTGAATATTAAATTAATTTGCTACATCAAACGCTTTTATAATTTGTATCAAGAGAAAAATTAAGATTTATCTATGGTTTAAAAATGTATGTTGTTAGAAGCAAGACATTTCGGTGTCTGTCCTTTGACAAGTCTATTCCAACTCCATTTAGTATACTTTGCACTCATTAGTTTTGATTTATAGGTATTATATGTCAACTATATCAATCTTGGTTATGTATCAAAAAATATAAAGTTCACAACCTCTGATAAAATGCAGTCTACCATTGGGAATAAAAATTAAAAGGGAGGGGTTGGGGATTTAGCTCAGTGGTAGAGCGCTTGCCTAGCAAGCGCAAGGCCCTGGGTTCGGTCCCCAGCTCCAAAAAAAGAAAAAAATAAATAAAAAGGGAGTAATTAGTTAGTATCAAATAAATTTATATTCATTTAATAAGAATAAGTAGGCATATGATGATGTGATGACAAATAAAATATCTGATAAGAAATAAAATTAAACCAAACAAAAGTGAAACAATGTTGGTTGTTAGCTAAAAATGGTAAGTTTATGGACTTTAGCAAGTAGATAATTGAGATAATGGTAATTAGAAACAGTCTATCTCAATAAACAAACTGTACAGAAATCAACTCATGCTGGGAAACTTGTTTTGTGTGGTTGGTCAGGGTTGTTCAGTAGACTGTAAAAACACTACAGACTATTGTTATTGACTTTGAATATACCCTCAATCCAGAGGTGAAAGATATCAATATTTTTAAAGACAGCATGCATATTGGTCAGCAGGCCCAAAGGATTCAAGCTACATCTGATCTGAAAGCCTTTTCCTCCCTGAGGACTGGACACCAGAAGCTAACAAATGAGGGAAGCAGCCAACAGTCCTACCCATGAACCATATGAAAACAATGGCCAGCATGGCATACAACCCTTCAGGTTGAGTTGTAGTGTGCAGACACTGGTGATAACAACAGCTGTCTATGGACAAGACATGCTCAACCGGAGGCAAACCATGCTTAATACTGAAACTCAGTCAGCTTCCTATAGCTAGTAAGGTCATGGATCCTAGAGAAAATGAATTAATTTTAAGGCAGCATTGTTCTAACCTACATTCTAAATATTTGCCCTTATATCCAACAATAAGTCTTCACTTCTTATTGTGAGAATTATATTTGTGATATATGCAGATCAATGCAGAAAATTACAACTAGTCAAAACAAAGAGTCATGGAGGGTAGTTCCAACTGAATCACCCATAAAACAACTCTCACACATACTGCTCGAATAATTATAGAAGAGGAGGCAGAAAGATTGTAGAAACCAGAGGACCAGGGAATTACTTTTAGACTGGGTCTCTTTGAAATGTCATAAGCTATACCTATGAAATCTTACTAAGATAGTTACTTAAGCATGACCAGAACAAAGAAGGCACCAATAGGCAAGTTAGTAAGAAAGAAGGAAAGCTCAGAAAAGCCTCCACCCTAAACAAATAACTACAGGCAACTAAAGAATGGTAAGAGCTGGACAAACAGCCTTCCTCAGGAAGGAGCACCCCAATTTTATATCTAATACCAAATGGTCAGTCCTGAAAAACGTAAATATGCAAGTAACATATGAACAGAAGAGGTTGTACTTATGTATAAGGATTACACATGCACACACACACACACACACACACACACACATTTGTATAACAAAGTGTAAAAAGTGACGCTATAAATTTGAAAGAGAATATAGGAGTAGTGGGTACATGGGAGGGTTAGAAAAACAGGAAAAAAGAAATGATGTAATTATGTTATAATCTCATTTTAAAAAGATAAAATCTATATTACACCAACAATTCAATGTGTGTGTGTGTGTGTGTGTGTGTGTGTACCATCAGTTTATTTCATGGAAGAACCCCTCCCCTGATCAACATTCTTATAAAGAACACAATAGGAGCTGAAAAGTTTGTAGAGAAGCTGCTTGCTGTTTTTCTACAAGATCCTAGTAAGTTCTCAGTGTTTGTATCCGTTGCCTGTCCCTCCCCCAAACCCTTTGCAACTTTAGCTTCAGTGGCGTCTGATATTTTTTTCTGGCTTCCGTGGATATCCACAGGCAGATACACATGCACACATACACAGAGTAAATAATTTTTTTTAAAAGTAGGCAGTATATGCAGGTTGTAGTAGCAAATATAGCAATATTGTATCTGCTGACTGTTACTAGATGTGCAACGGAATGGTGTAATGCAGATAAATTGGATTAGAGAAAATTAATATATTTAAATTTATTAAAAAATAAACTATCAAATCAGTAAAGAGCATTCAATTTGGATAAATTACTTATAAATCATATATCAAATAAGGTCGAACTGTCCAGAGTATGCATTGAACGCTTGCAACTCAATAAAGAAACATGGACAATAATGGCAAGACTTCTTTGTGGGGATTTCTTTCAAGAATCTATAAACTAAAAGAAACAAATGCAAAGTGTTATGAGACACCACTTCAGAATCAAAAAAAAAAAGAAGAAGAAGAAGAAGATTAAATTGATCGTTAATGCTTTTGTATATTCCTTTCCTTTCTTTCTTTACAACTTGGCTTCAGTTTCCCCTCCTCCTCTCTACCTAGACCCTTCCCTCCACCTCCCCTCTTCCTGCCTCCCATCCACTACTCCTACCTTTTTCTTAAGAAAATTGCAGGCCTCCCATGTATATTAATCAACCATGGCATATCAAGTTGAGGGTTAGGCACCTCCCCTCCAACTGAGGCTAGATGGAGTAACCCAGTAGGAGGAAGGAGTCCCTAAAGCAAACAAAAGAGTCAGAGGCTCCAACTCTTAGGAGTCCCACAGGGAGAATAAGCTACACAACTATTACATATTTAGAGAACCTAGTACAGTCCTATGCAGGCTCCCCAGTTATCAGTTCAGTCTCTTTAAACCCCTTTGAGCTCCT
Source organism: Rattus rattus (assembly GCF_011064425.1). Classification (NCBI taxonomy): domain Eukaryota; kingdom Metazoa; phylum Chordata; class Mammalia; order Rodentia; family Muridae; genus Rattus; species Rattus rattus. Next base: position 62,515,634 of record NC_046172.1, read on the forward strand.
GTGGGTTGATTCTGTAGATTTTCTTGTGGTGTTCTTTTCTTATTCGTTATTTTATTTATTTATATTTCAAATGTTATCCCTCTTCCCAGTTTTACCTCCTCCATCACCTGTGCCTCTATGAGGTTGCTCCCCCACCTGCCTACCCACTCCTGCCTCAGCGGCCCTATCCTGGGGTCATCAAGCCTCCACAGGAACCAAGGGATTCCCCTCCTTCCCAGTGATGCCAGATAAGGCAATCCTCTGCTACATATCCAGCTGGAACCATGGGTACCCTCTGTGTACTCTGGTGGTTTAGTCGCTGGGAGCATTGGGGGGTCTGGTTGACTGATATTGTTTTTCTTCCTATGGGAATTTGAAAGTAGGTGTGTAATAGTGGGGGATGGAGAACTGGGGATAGCCATTAGAAAGTCTCAGATGCCAGGGACCAAGATTCTCAGGACCCAACAGGAGAACTTTATCAAAATATCCAACTCAAGGGGAGATAGAACTCAGAGACCCATATCCAGTGGACAGGCATGTGCCCAGTTGAGGGATGGTGCCAGCCACCCACCTCAAATATACTAATCTTGTGGTAGTCTTAACCCCTCTAGCTTCTCCAATTCTTCCTTCCCTCTTCAGTAGGATTCTTGAAGCCCTGTGGGTCTCAGCGTGTTTCTATCAGTTGTTTGGAGAAGCTTCTCTGATGACAATTGGGCTATCCATCAATCTATGAGTACAGTAGAATATCATTAGGAATAATTTTCTATCCTAGGTCTCTGGGATATTCTTCCTCTGGGTTCCGGGACTTCAGGCAGTGTCAGGAGTGGGCTCTTGACCTCATGGCATGGTTCTCAACCTAGGCCCATCATTTCTTGGCCACTCTTTATCTAAGCTACCTTTATCCTAGCACAACATGTAGGCAGAACAAATTGTAGGTCAAAGATTTTATGACTAGACTGATATCCCAATTCTTCTACCGGAAATCTTGCCTGGTTATAGGAGACAGACAGTTCAGGCCCCATATTCCCCATTGCCATGAGTCTTAACTAGGGTTATCATTGTAGATTCCTGGGAGTTTCTATTGTACTTGGTTTCTAGCTTGTCAAGAGATGGTCCCCCAATTCGTGTTGTCTTTTCTAGTATTCTTTTCTCTCTCCATCCTCTACCCACATGATCTCTCCTGTTCCTATACCCACCCTCTCCTGTTCCCATACTCACCTACATACCCACCACACAAACAGGCACACCCATCTATCTACCATGTCTATTCTATTTCCTCTTCCCAGAGAGATTCATGCATCTCTCATTTAGCCCTCCTTATTACTTATCTTCTCTGGGTGTGTCAGTTGCAGCATGGTTATTCTTAACTTTAGAGCTATTATCAACTTATATGTGAGCACATACCATGAGTGTCTTTCTGGGTCTGGGTTACCTCACTCAAGATGATTATTTTCTAGTTCAATACATTTGCCTGAAAATTTCATGTTGTCCTTATTTTGAACAGCTGAGTAATAGTCCATTGTGTAAATGTATGGCATTTTCTTTATAAATTCTCCAATTGAGGGACATCTACGCTGTTTCTACTTTCTGGATCTAATGAATCAAGCTGCTTTGAATATAGTGGAGAAAGTGTCCTTCTGGTAGGATAGAGCAACTTTTGGGTATATGCCCAGGAATGATACAGCTGGGTCTTGAGGTAGATTGATTCACAGTTTTCTGAGATACCTACATGCTGATTTCCAAAGTGGCTGTACAAGTTAGCCTTCCCACTTGATCCACATCCTCACTGGCATGGGCATGAGCTGTCACTTGTGTTTTTTTTTTTTTTAAATCTTAGCCATTCTGTCAGATGTAAAATGAAATCTCAAAGTAGTTTTAATTTGCATTTCTCTGAAAGCTAAAGATGTTGAACAGTTCTTTAAGTATTTCTCAGTCATTTTTGATTCCTCAGTTGAGAATTCTCTGTACCACATTTTTAATTGAGTTATTTGGCTTCTTGATGTCTAGTTTTTTGAGATATTAGCTAGCCCTCTGTCAGATGTGAGATTGGTGACCATAAAGCAAAATAATTTAAATTATATAATATGGAGATTACAAGTAGTATTTTATTTTACTAAAATATAAGTCATATATCATAAATTCTCTCACTTAAATGCTTTAATTCAGCATCAATAATAAAGACAGACTAATAGCCAGCAATGACAGCACATGCTTTTACTCCCAGAAAACTTGCTTTTCATTGTTGAACAATCAGTTTCTGTCTCTACATCTATTTACTTGATATTTTATATACATGGAACTTATTATATGTATATATATATTAATTTCATAAATAGCTTTCATTTAACATAATGTTCTTAGAATTTATTCATGTTGTGGTATTAGGAATTTGTTCTAATTTGGTTTCTCTAATTGTTAAGGATGACGAACACTTTTTGAGGAATTTTTAAGCCAGTTTTATTTCTTCTGTTGAGAACTCTCTGTTTAGATTTCTCCTCCAGTTCTTAATTGAGTCATTTGTTTCCTTGAGTCTTTGTTTATTTAATTATTTCCATATTCTAGATATTAATCCTTTCTATGTTTAATAAAACATAGCTAATAAACATTATCTCGAATTGCATGAGTTCCTTCTTCCACTGAATGATTGTTTCCTTAGCTGTGCAGAAACCTTTTAGATTCATGGAGTCTCAAATGTCAATTGCTGTCCTTTCCTATATCTATACCTTATAGCTTACTGCCTATGTTTTCTTCTAGCCATTTTAGTATTTCAGGCTTCAAATTGAAGTCTTTGATTCTCTTGGATCCAATTGTGCAGGACACTGAGTAGAAGTCTAATTTCATTCTTTTGCATGTAGACATAAAGTTTTTGTTAGTTGTAACTTAGAAGGTGAAGGTAAGTCCCTATTGAAGACACCACATACAAGGACAAGATTATTCAGGCTGGATGTGACATGTCTTCCATGCTATTATGTCTATTTCCCAGTCAATGATCCTATTATATAATTTACCATGTTTCTTCTGGGTTGCTCTTAATTCCAATTAGTCAACCCACATGGCCATTATTTCATGACTCACCTAACCCATGGTAGCTTCCTCCTCCCTTCACCTTATTCTCTCCTTCATGGTTCTCTTCTGACCCCAAGCCTGGCAAACCAAAACCCTATCTATGTCTCTTCTTCCAAACTATTGGTTGTCAGCATCTTCATTTACCAATCAGAAATAACTTGGTAGCAAGGTCATAGTGTCACGTGGGTCGATGTGAAGACTCTTGTATCTGGGGTAACCAGGTCTTGTTGCCCTATACTTAGCATTACAGTGCATAGCAACGGACCAAATAACATTCACTTGAATTAATTTCATCAAGAGGTGAGAGCCCAAGTTTGAACTCTCCACTCTTGCTGTGCCATCTGTCTTCAATTTGTGGTTTATAAGCTTGTTTGTAGTCTGTCCAATGTGGGGATCTGATCTGCTCCTCTTATTTGTGCCTTGTCTTTATATATACATGTATGACTCTCCTTCTTACTATGTGTTTGTGTGTTGTGTATGCAAGTCTGATATATACCTGTGAATCCGGCTGTCTAGTAGAGCTTTGCTCTTTTGCAATCAGCACAGAAAACACTGCATGGGGAAGGAATGGGACATTCTCTATAGAAAACTTTAACTGAATAAAGGAATTAAGTTATTTACTCCAACCAACATCATCTCCAAAGCACTCAGCACTGCAAACATATACTTAGCAAGAAGTATCTATATGCTCCTTTCATCACCAATATTTGTGGCATATTCACTTTTACCTTGTTTGTTATTTTCTGCAAATGATTATCATAACAAACATATATAAATACATGTATTGCTCAAGTCAGGGCTGTGAAACTATACATATCTTAAATTTTAAGCTTATGGATTAGATTATATTGTAAAATCAGATTACATGGAAAATCTAAGGCAAGTGAGGATTGTCCTCCTAAAGGAGAAAATAACCAAAAATGCTGAGTACACAACATAATATGAGTCTTTTTTTTTTCTTTTTCTTTTTTTTCTGGAGCTGGGGACCAAACCCAGGGCCTTGTGCTTGCTAGGCAAGTGCTCTACCACTGAGCTAAATCCCCAACCGAGTCTTAAGGCCTTAAATAGCTTCAAAATGTTTTATTAATTCACCTGTAACTTACAGTAAAATCTCGGGTCTATTTGAATATAAGACATATATTAGTAAAATATGTCACCATGCCTTTCCCCTTCTATTTTATGGAACAAAATGAGAAGTATTGGTATTAAATCTTCCTAGGACATTTTATAGAATTAAGGGATGAATCCATCTGGTCCTGGACTTTTCTTTATGGGAAGACTTTCGATTACAGCATTGGTTGCCTGGTTTGTAATAAATTTGTTTAAGTTACTTATATATTCTGATTTAATTTTGACAGATTATGTGCAATTATAAAATTATCAATTCAATACAGGTTTTGCTAGGTTTTTTTGGAGTATAAGTTTTCAAACTATTCTCTGATGATGCTCTAGATTTTCTTGGAGCAAGTTGGAATGGCAACCATTTCATCACTAAGTTTGTTAATTTGACTCTTCCCCTTCTTTCTTTTGGTCAATCTGCTATTTCTACCTTTGTATGTGGGTTGTCTAATCAGTATCTTCCCAGAAGTATTTATTAACAAAAATTAGAAGAGAAATTCCACAGGTAAGTAAGGATGCCATGCAACAATACCTATACCTATATTTGTATCTATAGGTAGACAGATAGATATAAATGTATTTTCTCAAACAAAGAGAAACACTCAAGAATAGAGGCAAGAAATTTTCATTTTAATACTGAAAATTAACCAAGAAATTTTGATTTTGAAAGATAATTCATACCTTTGCTGTAATTCTTAATTTGGCTTCTAATTTAATTTGGCTTAATTTTTATTGTTGTCTTCTTGCTTTAATTCTTCAAATGAATTAATTTAAGAATGGTATATTTAGAAGCATCTATTCATTTCATTATCTCATATTTAGATGCTTTGAGTTCATTGTATGAGTTCACTATCTTGGCAGAGTCAAATCATTTTATATCAGAAAAGGTTGCATTTTCTTGTTGCTTCTTTGTATATATTACTATTTATTGGGAATAAATAATTTTAGATTATTTTTAGATTATTATTCAGTTACATCAACCATCATAGGGATTGATGTTATTTAACTGAACTAATTCCATGAATATATCCCCCCCCATTGTAGTTTATTTGATGGCTTAAGAACCTGATTTGCTTCTGTCTACCTTTTTTCTTTCATTCAACTTTGTTACTTAAGGATTTCTCTTATATCAACATAAACCATTTTTCCAAAGTTTATTAAATCATTTGGTCAATTAAATTTCATCCTCTAATTTTATGTGCATAGGTTGCTTAGAAACTTATCATAGTTTCAAAAAATGATTTATTTTTACTGCACACCCACACAGACACAAGTAGTTTAGTGACTCCTTTTAGGTCGCTCCTAATGTGGTAATCAGAGGAATGTGTATGGTATTCCAGTAATTCTGATATTACTGTATTTATTTTCAAACTTTAATTCCTAGGATCAGAAAAGATTGTCTAATCATTATTTGGTCATATATTGGATTTAAGCCCATTTTCCCAGTGACACTTCCTCCTCTGTGTTGAGGAGTCTGTATTAGAAATGTGTTCAACTACCTGAAGACCCAGCTATACCTCTCTTGGGCATATCCCCAAAAGATGCCCCAACGTATAACAAAGACACATGCTCCACTATGTTCATAGCAGCCTTATTTATAATAGCCAGAAGCTGGAAAGAACCCAGATGACCTTCAACAGAGGAATGGATACAGAAAATGTGGTACATCTACACAATGGAATATTACTCAGCTATCAAAAACAATGACTTTACAAAATTCATAGGCAAATGGAGGGAACTGGAAAATATCATCCTGAGTGAGGTAACCCAATCACAGAAAAACACACATGGTATGCACTCATTGATAAGTGGATATTAGCCCAAATGCTCGAATTACCCTGGATGCACTAGAACACATGAAACTCAAGACGGATGATCAAAATGTGAAGGCTTCACTCCTTCTTTAAAAGGGGAACAAGAATACCCTTGGCAGGGAAGAGAGAGGCAAAGATTAAAACAAGAGACTGAAGGAACACTCATTCAGAGCCCTGCCCACATGTGGCCCATGTATACAGCCACCAAACTAGATAAGATGGATGAAGCAAAAGAAGTGCAGGCTGACAGGAACTGGATGTAGATCTCTCTGAGAGACACAGACAGAATACAACAAATCTAGGCAAATGCCAGCAGCAAACCACTGAACTGAGAGCAGGAAGCCTGTTGAAGAAATTAGAAAAGGACTGAAAAGAGCTTGAGGAAGGACCTCAAAGGACTATATGAACAACAAGGCCAACCAAGCCAGAGCTTCCAGGACTAAGCCACTGCAAAGACTATCCATGGACTGACCCTGGGCTCCAACCTCATAGGTAGCAATGAATAGCCTAGTAGAGCACCAGTGGAAGGAAGCCCCCTTGGTCCTGCCAAGACTGAACCCCAGTGAACGTGATTGTTGGGGGGAGCGTGGTAATGGGGGGAGGATGGGGGAGGGAACACCAATAGAGAAGGGGGAGGAGGAGGGTTTAGGGGGATGTTGGCCCAGAATCCGGGAAAAAAAAATTGCTGACACAGTACTCATTACATTGCAGACATTAAACAAATGTTGAAAGAAAAAAAAAGAGATGTGTTCAAATCTCTGCTGCTTTTTCTTCCATTTACTTCTGATTTGGTATAGGGAAATATGTACATAAAGTTCTCTTGATCTTCAAAATTAACTGTACTCACAGGTGAGCTCTTCCCCTAGATTTTTTCTTAAACTTGATTGTTAATTTGTTTATTCTAGGAAATTGTCAGTCTCTTTCAAATTGGTTTGCTAAAATATCTCTATGTTTTAGAGCACGGTTTGCTATGAAATTCTCTAATATCTATTTCTAATACTTAGTTTATGAACTTCTCTTTAATTGTACAGTGTGCATCTCTCCTGCTAATTTTATTCTTGACCAAGAAACATGAACTGTTCTACAAGAACATTGGACAAAGGACCCGAATATCACCCCCATTCTATTAATGGAGTTTTCAAGGACAGACATCAATATCATCATCAAAGTTCCATACTCTGATCAGTCAGCTGTAGTGGAAGAAGTGCCAAGTTATCACCGTCTGTTCTTATTACAAATTCATTTCTTAAGGATTAACCCAGCAATCCTCTTCTTTTGTACTCCACAAAGCTTGAATCATACGTATTTGTGACCATGCCTAGTTTTTAACACCGGTAGGAGGATTTGAATTCAAGTCTTCATATTTGAAAAGCATATTCTCATACACAATTAGACATCTTTACATGCACTAATATACACCATTCTTATTTATTTCCTTCTTTATTTTTAAGATTTATTCATTTATTATATATAAGTACACTGTAGCTGTCTTCAGACACACCAGAAGAGGGCATCAGATCTCTTTACAGATGGTTGTGAGCCACCATGTGATTGCTGGGAATTGGACTCAGGACCTCAGGATGAGTAGTCGGGTGCTCTTAACCGCTGAGCCATCTCTCCAGCCCTCCTTCTTTATTTAATATTCAAAAGACTTCTCGTTCTCAATAACTATAGTTTTGTCATATTTTCTTCCAAGTAGTACTTTCTCTTTTGTTTCTAAACACATTTATACCTTGATCTCATATATATATATATATATATATATACATATATATATATATATATATATATATATATATGTTCAGTGTTAGGATTAGGAATACACATGAAGACACACATATACATATATATGTGTGTGTATATATATACATATATGTTTAGTGTTTGGGTTAGGAATATACATATATATATTCTTACAGGATCAAGTTCACATCTAGTGCCCAATCTCAATTGTGATGAATCTTGAAACAGGATTTTATTATATTGAGGTTAAAATTACTTTGTTCATTTGAGAAAGAGTCTCTTATGCTTCTACATCAAGTTGTAGAATATACAAATATCTAGCATTATGAAAGTAATCAGGTGTTTTCAAAAAAGTATGCTATCAGGTATATATATAATTATCATTGTTTAATGAGTTAAGAGTCATGTTGTGCTAAAAATAATACGTTAAATATATGATGCTTGGCCATATTTCAGCTTTATAATTAACCTCAAAACTAAACTCATTAACTGACATTCATTTGGTTTGTAGCTTAATAGAGAGAAAGAATATGTAGACAAATAGAAAAGAAAATCCAAGGCTTTAATATGTATTCCTTATCATAGTGTTACATATCAAATTAATGTTGGTAAAATTTGTTAACAGTCATGATGATAAGTTAACAATGGTTTTGTAACTTTACCATAGCAACAGAAAATTTCAAATCCACAATGACAATCTCTGTTTCTGAAGTATCATATTATTTCAGCAGGCAATTAAAATCCTAGTTAGTATTTTGAAATAATATGACTTAAAATAATTAATCTTGTATTAAAATGAAGACTCCAAAATTTAGATTCATACGTTCTGACTTAGCAAGTTAGATTTGCATGGAAAGCCACAACCAACATTCAACATGGATGGTTTTTCAGTCTAGTTATAAATAAACTCCACTCTTACTCTTTGGTTTAATATATTAGAATTTAGTTAGTAAACATTTGCTTAGCATGCATAAAGTGATGGGTTGAAAATCCGAGGCCATAAATGAAATTCATTGTCTTTCAGGAAACCATACATGTATACATGTAATAAAAAAAAATCACTTTACAAATTTGAGGGTTTTATTACACACACACACACACACACACACACACATTCAGTGTAAGATATTTCTTTCAATTCCTATGTAAGAGATTATTTCTGATTCTGAGACAAGGATATACTATTAACAAACACATCACAAAATATTTTATACTCACTAAGCCAGTATCTCCAAACTGATGTTTGTGGATCATCTCCAAAAAACCAGCACCTCCAGAAAAAGCCTTCATGATGGTAAATAACTGACATTTCTTCATAGTCTCTTGTGTCTTCATCATACTATTAAACAAAATATGTAAAATTTTAAATTATGGTCCAATTCATTACTTGGTTTTATAAAATTTCTACAAAAAACTGGAATACCACTTATGGCAAGTTCAAGAATCCACTTTACAAATCATCTTCTGGCATTTTGTTTAATCTGGTGTTTATTTCTAATGTGTGCAACTAAAGATCATCTTCACTTGAATATTCTAATTCATTTTGAAATGGTTAGTTGCATTAATTTGAATGAGCATAGAAGTAATATCTTCTCTGGTAGTTAGTAGATATTTAATTTAAATAGTAAGTATTTATATTTCTTTAATGAGAAAACAGGAAAATAGTATTTTTAAAGTTTTGTGAGATGTTAGTGAGTGATATTTATACATGTCTCTCAAACTTTTCAAAATATTAAATGATGAAGGTTTGTGTAGGGTGCATGACAGGGCAAGTAAGATGTGGAAGAGGGATAACTAACACTAAGGGTATTTGAAAAAGCCATGTGGATACAAATATTGTATAAATGTCCTCTAGCCACATGTGTGCTTGTACATGGATGCACACACACACACACACACACACACACACACACACACACACACACACACATATATATATATATATATATATATATATATATATATATATATATATAAATTGGTGACTCGCTCTTACCTGAAAGCTCCCTCCCTGTTGACTAGCTTTCAGAGTACCAGAAAGTCACATAAATGATATATGGAAGAAAGAACTTAACCAGCTGTATCAACCATAAATGGTCATAACAACTGGACTGGAGATATATTCCCATGAATACACTAGTGGCATGAATATTGTGCAAGTAATCAACTACTCTCTGATTGAATTTAAGGCCTACTCCACAGAAGGAAATGCTTGCCTGATACTATAAATCCAGCCAAGCACCCATGCTTGGGCATCTCATACATCTTACATATGAACTCACCACTATTCTTTACTTAAGGAACATAGTATCAAACTTATCTTTAAATAATACTCTATCTCCAACTTAATAAATTAGTTTAATTCTCAATCTTCATCAAAAAAATGTCTATATACTGGATTGTTACTAACACAGAGACTCGCAACTGGTCAAAGGGAAGAGGATAAGTGTTTTTGGAGTGCTTACCTATAAATGAGACATCTATATCACACCCCACCCCACAAGACTTAGTGAACACTGTGGAAGAGGGATCAAAAAGATTGTAAAGACAATACATAGAGAAGTATTGGAATGGAGCCATGTCTTCCAGACATGACAAGGACAGTGCACTAAAAAACCCATGTGGTTTCCTGGCATAGGTCTAAGCTAGTCAACATTCTGTTACAGAAAGGTATGGGTAAATTAGGTGTCACACCCTCCCCCTAGCTAAGGAGCTATTGAAAATTGATGACTGTTAGTGGTGGGAAGGTTTAGTTTCCTTTAGGGGTATGGTCTCTGATATGTTGATCATGCTTCAGTGTATATACTTACATACATGCATACATGGGCAACAAAATTTGAACTTGGTGGGTCAATTAGAAATAAAGGACATAAAGTTTTGGTTGGGAACATGGCAAGAGTCATAAAGAATTGAAGAGATAAATGTGATTACATTATAATAGAAATACATTGATATGAATGCAAGCCTCTAATAAGTTGTGTAGCATAAGAAAAGCATCTAAGCAGAAATAGTCAAGGAACATGAGATAAAATATTAACTATAAATCAACATTGTTCCTCTGTATATGTTTTAATTTATGCTTATTTAAAATGTTATAGTATATTATGATGACAAAATAAAAATATATGCAATATCATACTTTTATATTATTCTTTGCTTGCTTCACATAGCTAAAATACAGTTTTTTAATCCTATGTAATTCTGTATCAGATATCATAAATAAATCCACTATGTTCTAATAATTTACTATTTTTAATTCATTATTTTCATCAATTTTTATTTGTAGGCAGTACAACAATATTATAAATATTACTCTCAATATGTAAATATTACAGATAATGCCCAGAGTAATAAGCAACAGTATTATTCATAAAGGCTCTCTTTGTATTTATTTAAACATGAGCTTACTAATATATTAATTAAACCCCCTGATGGTGTTTTTTTGTCAGTATTTGTTAGTAATTTCCCCATGAGTTTAAAAGAATCATGATGCAGTATATGCTGAGAAGTTACAAACTCGTTTTCTTTCTGATTGTTAAGTATGTATACTTTTGATAACTTACAAATACACTATTTTAAAGACAGGAAAAACATTAAATAATACAGCCTGACTAGTAATTAGTTCTTGTTTATGGACCATTTAGTCTAGATCTGATTTTTGCTTTGTTCATACACATGAACAATACTAAATATATCCCAAAGTAATACAATAATGAAGAAATGATGAATAGAGCACTAAACTATGAAAGAAGTTCTGAGCTTTGGTTCTTTCTCAGGTTCAAGTTCTATGAGTTTGGATATGTCCTTTGCCCTTGGAATACCAATATCTTCTACGGTAAAATCCATTTAATAACTAATACTCATATCTAGCTACATTGTAGGCTGTGTACTATATGCTGTAAATACCAAATGGATTTTGTAAACAATACAATGACCTTACTGTGATTAAAAATTAGTAAGATAAGTGATAATACTAGTTGAACTAGTTGATTTCAAATATGATAACCAGTTAAAGCATTCTATTGGGTATCTAGAAAAGTTGTTCATGGCTGTCATTATTGTTTTCTGAGGAATCTAAGCAATTTCTATCTAGCCACAGTTTAAAGGAATTATACTGAAGTCTAGATAATATTCGGTAAGAGAAACCAGGAGAATGTTCCTCCAAAAATTTCTCTCAATTTAAATAATTCATTATTTCAGGGGTTTGCAACACCACAGGAAGCACAAAAATATCAACAAACCAGACAACCCAGAGCTCCCAGGGATGAAACCATTAACCAAAGAATACACATAAGAAGGACCCATGGCTCCAGCTGTATATGTAGCACAGGATGGCATTGTCTGGTATCAATAGGAGAAGAAGCCCTTGGTCCTCTGAAGGCTCATTTCACCTGTGTAGGGGTATGTCAGGGTATTGACGTGGGTGCGGGTGGGTGAGAATTAGATCATCTTCATAGAAGCAGGGGTAGGGGGTATGGGAGAGGGGGGAAAGGAGGTAACGTTTGAAATGTAAATACATAAAATATCTAATAAAAAATAAATGTATTTGCAAGGGTCAGTCATAGAACTTTACACTTGTAATCAGAGTACTTAAGGAGATAGAAGAAAGAGGATCACAAATTTGATATTATCCTAGGCTGTACTGTGAGACTATATTTCATGAAGCAAGAAACAAGCAAATAAAACTGTACTGCAGGATCTTTTTAGAAAGAAAATAGCCTTAGAGGTGGTTTCATCTTAAAAGTAATACACACTGATAAATCAGTAAGTCTACTGTAGCATTAATTTTAAAAGCCTTTAATAATGATAGACGGGATTGTGATGAGTGTATGCTAAGTAGAAACACCAGAAATGGAAGACCTTTAAAGAAGAAAACCATAGAAAAACAAAGAATTGTAGCAATGGACTTTAAACTGATTTATTTTTAATAACCAGGTCCTGTATTAACAGATTGCTTATCCACAACATTTCATAATGAGTTGTACTCACTTTTGGGTTTTATTCTTGTTTCTTTGTTTGTTTGGTTGCTTTTGATTTTTTTTCCTAAGAAAGCAATAGATTTTTTTTTTCTCTGCAGGAGAATTGCTTCAAAGAGTAAATGCATTTTCAATATGAAGACATTCCAAGAACAATAACACTTGTTTCACAGTGGATGATGATCATTGTTTTATAATATGATTGCATTTGAATTTGCTAAAATTGAAGTTGGATCAAAGCTTTTGCTTCCAATATAAACTCCTCAATAAAATCGTCTTTCATAGATTATCACAATTATAGTACCAAAATCCTGTTGGGTAGAGAGCTGGAATCTGAGAAGTGCAGACAATCCTGAGGGCTCAGAGGAGACAATTACTTCTGGTCACATTCCTGGCCCAAGAAGAACCCACATAGAGCTCTCTGTGCCCTCTGGGAAGGGGCTGTCAGGGGCTGGATATTTTCAGATTCTTCCTGCTCTGAGAGATAAAAGACAGTCTCCAGAATGCTGACACACTTGAGAACAGAGATAAGACCAACACTTCTGCTCCAAGCTACTAGCCTGGAGGCCTCAAGACACACAAAGCCAGGAGCAGTCAAGAAGAGGACCGTTTCAGTTTCTGCCTCTGGAGCTGACCCAGTCCCACAGCTCTCTGTTCCCATATCCAGCTGAAAGAAAACAGGTCTACAGGAGTGCTGACACACAAGCTTAAAAGAGGGTCAAGCTACTGTCAGAGACAGCAAGACAAGCTAACACCAGAGAAACCTGATGGCAAGAGGTAAGCACAGGAACCTAAGCAACAGAAAACGAGAATAATTGGCATCATAGGAGCCCAGTTCTCCCAACAAAGCAAATACTAGATATCCCAATTTACCAGAAAAGCAAGATTTGGGTTTAAAATCACATCTTATGATGATAATAGAGGATATTAAGAAGGACATAATTAACTCCCTTAAAGAAACCAAGGACAACTCTGGTAAACAATTAGAAGCCCTTTAAGAGGAAACACAAAAATCCCTTAAAGAATTATAGAAAAAACAAAACCAAACAGGTGAAGGAATTGAACAAAACCATAAAGAAACACAAATGAAACAACCCTGGAGATGAAACCCTAGGAAAAGAGATCAGAAATGATAGAGGCAAGCATCACCATCAGAACACAAGAGATAAAGCAGAGAACCTCAGGGGCAGAAGAAACCATAGAAAACATTGAAACAACCATCTAAGATAATATAAAATGCAAAAATAAATCCAAGAGGAGTAGAAGGCAGGAAATAATCAAATTCAGGGCTGAAATAAACCAAGCAGAAATGAAAAGGAATCATTGACAAAGAATCAAGAAAGCCAGGAGCTGGTTCTTTGAGAAAATAAACAAGATTGATTAACCCTTAGCCAGACTAACCAAAGGCACAGAAAGAATATCCAAATTAACAAAATCAGAAATGAAAATGGAGACATAACTATGGAATCTGAGGAAATTCAAAAATCATCAAGATCCTACTTCAAAACCTATATTTGAGAAAACTGGAAAATCTAGATGAAATGGACAATTTTTGATACAGATACAACGTACCAAAGTTAAATCATGATCAGATAATCCATCTAAATTGTCCCCTAACTCCTAAAATAATAGAAGCAGTTATTAAAAGTTTCCCAACCAAAAACAACCCAGAACCAGATGGGTTGAGAGCATAATTCTATCATATCTTCATAGAAGACCTACTACCAATACTGTCCACACAATTCTACAAAAGAGAAACTGAACGAATACTACCCAGTTCCTTCTATGAAGCCACAATTACTCTTATACCTCAACCACACAAAGACACAACAAAGACAGAGAACTTCAGACCAATTTCCCCTATGTATATTGATGCAAAAATACTCAATAAAATTCTCCCAAAACAAATCCACGAACACATCAAAACGATTATCAATCATGATCAAATAGGTTTCATCCCAGTGATGCAGGATTGGTTCAATATATGGAATTCCATCAATATAATCCAATATATAAACAAACTCAAAGAAAAAAAACTACATGATCATCTCATTAGATGCTGAGAAAAAGCATTTGACAAAACTCATCACCCCTTCATGATAAAAGTCCTGGAAAGATCAGGAATTCGAGGCCCATACCTAAATATAGTAAAAGAAATATACAGCAAACCAGTAGCCAACATTGAGCTAAATCAAGAGAAACTTGAAGCAATCCCACTAAAATCAGGGACTAGACAAAGCTGCCCATTCTCTTCCTATTTATTCAATATAGATAGTACTTGAAGTCCTAATCAGACAACAAAAGAAGGACAAGGGGATACAAATTGGAAAGGAATACATCAAAATATTACTATTTGCAGATGATATGATATACTTAAGTGACCCCAAAAGTTCCACCAGAGAACTCCTAAACCTGATAAACAACTTTAGCAAAGTGGTTGGTATAAAATTAACTCAAAGAAATCAGTAGCCTTCCTCTACTCCAAGGATAAAGAGGCTGAGAAAGAAATTAGGGAAATGATACCCTTCACAATAGTCATGAATAACATAAAATACCTTGGTGTGACTCTAACCAAGCCAATGAAATATCTGTAAGGCAAGAACTTAAGTCTCTGAAGAAAGAAATTGAAGAAGATCTCAGAAGATGGAAAGACCTTCCATGCTCATGGATTGGCAGGATTAATGTAGTAAAAAATGGCCATTTTGCCAAAAGCAATCTGCAGATTCAATACAACCCCCATTAAAATTCCAACTCAATTCTTCATAGAGTTAGAAAGAACAATTTGCAAACTCATCTGGAATAACAACAACAACAACAACAACAACAACAACAACAACAACAACAACAAAAACCAACCCCAGAATCCTAAAAAGGAACTTCAACAATAAACGAACTTCTGGGGGAAATCACCATTCCTGACGTTAAGATGTATTACAGAGCAATAGTGATTAAAAACTGTATGGTATTGGTACAGAGAAAGGCAGGTAGATCAGTCTAATAGAATTGAAGACCTAGAAATGAACCCATACACCTATGGTCACTTCGCCATTGACAAAGGAGATACAATCATCCAGTGGAAAAAAAGACATTTTCCACAAATGGTGCTGGTTCAACTGGAAGTCAGCATATAGAAGAATGCAAATTGATCCAGTCTTATTGTGCATTCTTACTGTCTTGTACAAAGCTAGAGTCTAAGTGGATCAAAAACCTCCACATAAAACCAAATACACTCAAACAAATAGAAAGAAGAAGAGCCTCAAACACATGAGCATTGTGGAAAATTTCTTGAACAAAACACCAATGGCTTATGCTCTAATATCAAGAATCTACAAATGGGACCTCATAAAACTGCAAAGCTTCTGTAAGGCAAAGGACACTGTCATTAGGGCAAAATGGCCACCAACAGATTGGGAAATGATCTTTACCAATCCTACATCCAATAGAGGGCTGATGTCCAATATATACAAAGAACTCAAGAAATTAGACTCCAGAGAGCTAAAGAATCCTATTAAAATGGGTTTCAGAGCTAAAGAAAGAATTCTCAGCAGAGGAATATCCAATGGCTGATAAGCACCTAAAGAAATGTTCAACATCCTTAGACATCAGGGAAATACAAATCAAAACAAACCTGAGATTCCACCTCACAGCAGTCAGAATGGCTAAGATCAAAAACTCAGGTAACAACAGATGCTGGAGAGGATGTGGAGAAAGAAGACCACCCCTCCATTGTTGGTGGGATTGCAAGCCAGTGAAACCACTCTGGAAATCAGTCTGGATGTTCCTCAGGAAATTGTGCATTGTACTACCTGAGTACCTAGCTATACCACTCCTGGGCATATACCCAAAAGATGCTCAAACATATAACAAGTACCCATGCTCTACTATGTTCATAGCAGTCTTATTTATAATTGCCAGAAGCTGGAAAGAACCCAGATGTCCTGCAACAGAGGGATGGATACAGAAAATGTGGTACATTTATGCAACGAAGTACTACTCAGCTATCAAAAATGTTGACTTGGCAGATCTTCCTGGTTGCTGCCGCCACAGAGAGCCCGTGGGCAGCACCCCACCAGCAAACTTGAGCCTCGGGACCACAGGTAAAACCAAATTCTCTGCTGCAAGTGACCTGTCTGGTGAACTCGGGACACACAGAGGCAGAATTCCTCTAGGACCGGGCACCTCCTGTGTTTACCGGGAGTCCCACACCCGAGGATCCGGGCCTGCAGCAGCTCTCTGCTCCCAGACCCTGAGGGAGAGAGACCTCACCACCTGGTCAGGTGGGCACTCCTGAGGCTGCAGAGTGGAAGAGACCACCAACACTGCCCATCCCTGCCCACATCCACTAGTCTTCAATAACAATAAGGGAAGAATGCCCGCATATACGTGGAAATTGAACAATGCTCTACTCAATGATAACCTGGTCAAGGAAGAAATAAAGAAAGAAATTAAAAACTTTTTAGAATTTAATGAAAATGAAGGTACAACATACCCAAACTTATGGGACACAATGAAAGCTGTGCTAAGAGGAAAACTCATAGCGCTGAGTGCCTGTAGAAAGAAACAGGAAAGAGCATA
>NC_046172.1:62533005-62568010 GCF_011064425.1 Rattus rattus
TTTTCAGCCAGTTATGGGACAGAGTGTTCTGTTTTGTGTGTAGTTTTCCCTCAAGGTCTTCATCTGTTCCTGTGGGCCTGTGTCTTGAGTTCCAGGCAGGTCACTTGCAGCAGGAACAGTTGGTCTTACCTAGGGTCCCGAGGGCTCAAGTTACATTCAGCGGGGTGCTGTTTACGGGCTCTCTGCGGTGGCAGCAACCAAGAAGATTCTGCGCCGCCCCTTCCGGGAGCCTCCGGGCACCAGGGTTCCAGATGGCCTCGTGTTTTCCTCTGGAATCAGTGTGTGTGCAGAGAGCAGTCTCTTCTGGTTTCCAGGCAGTGTCTGCCTCTCTGAAGGTTTAGCTTCTCCCTCCACGGGATTTGGGGGTGCAGAGAACTGTTTACCTGGTCTGTTTCCTTCAGGTTCGGCGGTGTCTCAGGCAGGGGTCCTGCCGCCTCCTGGGCCCCTCTCCACAGGAGCCCAGGGAGGCCCAGCACAGTTTCCTCTTGGGCCAGGGATGTGGGCGTAGGGTGGGCAGTGCACAGGTCTCTTCGCTCTGCAGCCTCAGGAGTGCCCACCTGACCAGGCGGGGTGAGGTCTCTCTCCCACAGGTTCTGGGAGCAGAGAGAGCTGCTGCCTCTATTACAAATTTTTAAACTCTTTTCTTCCCCAGTTCTTCAGATAAACCCACCTGGTACCAGCTATCACAATAGTGTTTCTCCATGGCATTATATATTATAGGATAGAAACCATTATTACAGGAGGAAATAGGTTTGTATCCATCCTCCACATTTATCTGCACAGGAAAGCTGCGGAATATATATTTTAATATTACATGCAAAGAAATAGTAGACAAGTAAAACATTGTGATAAAATTTTCATTTTTATTTTACAAATTATAAAAGAAAAAATATTTTCACCACAAAAATTAGTGATACAAATCACTGTCTTGATGCATATCCCTTGGTTTATAAATATGTATGTGCATGACTGTGTCTATACATAAATAAACAAGCAGAGCTCTGTAAAAACAAATTATCACATGGTAAAGCTACTGAGACTGAGGAAATGGTCACATGAGACACTGTAAAATTGAAAAGTGATGATGTGTATTCATTGATAGTGTCACTATTACAAGATAAACAAAAAACTGTGCCATTTCATTCAAATATGAGTGAACAAGCCAACTGAATATTATTTTGAATTATGTGTTTCTATATGTGCCTTCTCATACATGTACATACACTATAATTTCTTCCTTCATTACTTTCACATTTCACAGCCCTAAAATAAGTAGGAATACACATTCTCATTAATTAATATTAAGAGGGAATATACTGTTCACCCTCATTCCCAAATTTCATTCTATCCCAATAACTTTCTTAGTACAAAAAGAATTCCCATCTTCATTTGGGACTTGAAATAATTCTGATGTTATGCAATGATTACATGAGATAAGTCATTTGACATGGGTTTCACATATACTGACTCTGTCTTATAAATTAAGTTATTAAGAGAGAAACTACTTATAATCTGAGGTTAATTTGTCATGTCTCTAGCATAAAAATATGGTAAAGTAAGAATGAATCACCCTTTCCTCTAAAATATGTTTATTCTATTTATAGGTAATAGCTCAAGACTGCAAGCATCCTCATTTTCTGTCCTAGTAATATCCATCTTAACAGAAGACTGCCGATTCCGTGAAAAATGACCTCCCACTTAGGCCTGTCCTGGAAACCAAGTAGCTTTCTAAATGTTAAAGGTAAAACTTCACTTCTGGTAGCTGAATCTCTATGCTTTGCCTCTCAGTACATGTGAATTCTGTATATGCTCAAAGGTCATTACCAAATGGTAATTTCCAACATTTTTTTTTTACTTCAAACATTCTATCTCTAGAAACCCAGGTCGGGATTCTTTTAAATGTGAAAGATATACATGCACGGGAAGTATCAACTGATATAATCGTTCATGGTTCAAAATTTACTTTATTGGTAAAAATTTAAATCTAGAAATCGAATGAAATAAACAGAAAGGTAACATTTAGGACAACCTAAATTTAAATTTATAATACTTGGTATGAAACAAAATTTAAATTTATAATACTTGGTATGAAACTAAAACATGTACATAAATATGTCATAATAGCTGAATGCTTACTGACAGCTGCAGCAGTAGAGAAGAATCATTAGCACTACTAGAACCTTTTAAAGAGAGAACAAATTTTAATAGTATTTGGAAGTATAGTTACTAAGAACATATAACCAGTAGAAAATGAATCCATACAAATGATACATTTTTATTACTGAAAACTACCCTACAAATTCCTATTAAAATTCACCAACAAATTACAGAATATAAAATCTCCAAAAAAAAACCCAAATCCTGTTATCTTTTATTTTATCAGTGAGTTGAATATGAGTCTGCATTTGTTTTAGGTTCTGCTATGAATTAAAAGCTAACATAGGCCTTTCCCATCAGCATTTCATTTGGTTGGAATTCTACTTATTAATTCTGATGAGCCTTTTAAAAACGAATAAAAATAGTTAAATAATACATAGATGTGATTTAAATAATTAAAAAACTGCAACCTTTCCGATCATCCTGCAGTGAAGAATTCACATTCTATGGTACAGTTAATCCCCTAGCCACGAGAAGCCTTTTTGTTCAGATTGGCAACATGACCTTTTGTATTTACTCAAGTGGAACAGTGTGCATTGTGCAATATTTTCATAAATCTCCTACTCATGTGAAATTTCTTTGTGTTTGAAGGATATGTGATGTGGAACATAAGACTATAAAACAGTTGACTTTTCAGTTGTAGCTGTTTCTAGTCATCTGACTGAAACGCACCTGCATTAACTGTTGTTGAATATACCTGTTCAAAGACAAGAGGGGGAAATTTGGTACTCCCCCTTCAAACACCCAAGCTTTTAGAGGAAAATTAGTCATTGGTACTCTTTCCATTAGCTGTGATTAATTGGTTTTTTCAACTAAATCAGATGATTCAAACTTAACTCCTGATAAAAAGAAAATTCCTACTATAAATTGGTTAATGTTGAAAGGCTGCAAATTACATAATAGCACCAGAGAATTTGAGATCATCCTCACTCTTGTAAATATTTGTGATGTATTTCAAAACCCAGAGACAACCATTTTATCTTCACATCTAGACAGCAAATTCCTCCTCCCTCAAGTTCTTAGAAATGGCTTCTCTTACTTTTTACTTTATAGCACCTCTTTGCAAATGGAATCCATTTGGCTACACCAGATTATACATGTGTATTGATAATAAATGATCCTCCATTGCTTGGCTCATATCCAAGTCTCAAATTTGCTTTGTTCAAGTATCCTTCATAAATATGACCAGGTTCCACTGTGCATTTTAGGGATTTTATCTTGTTCATTTCTGAAACTTCTCAAGGTGCCGACCAATGAAATGAAACATAATTCCTGACATACACACAAAGGGAGTTCCAAAAGCAGCAAATGTGAAAGACCATCCATATTTTACGTCAATGAGGACATTTTCAGGGACACACATGTTGCTCCTTTCTGTAGATATATATTTTGGAAAATCAACAGCATATTCCTTCCACAGTACAAACAGACTGAGGATCAGACTGAACAGAGCCCCTGTGAAAGAAAAGAAAATATATATTTGTGCAGTATACATTATAGCATTTTAAACTTATTACCCATACCATAAACAAAATTGACAAATACTTCCATATTAAGGTTTGTTTTACATACAAGAAACACATAACATGTTATTTATTTCCTTGAAATTTAAAACATAAAGTCTATACTTACCTTTGTACAGCAATATTTTATACTCCATTACTGTTTCAAATTGAACTGTTTTCCATACCATAAAAATAGATTATATGTGTGTGTGTGTGTGTGTGTGTGTGTGTGTGTGTGTGTGTGTTACGTTCCTACGTTCCTTTTATGCATATTTTCAGGGCTATTTGGTATTGGATAACCAATCCATGTGCATTTCCCCAGGAAAGACTATTTCTCTCAACTCTCAGCATTCCCTATCTACCTGTAGTTCTTTGTTTATGATTGTCTTTCCCCCATCCACCCGAGCATGTCTATTTTTCTTTTTGTTCAGATCATATTTATGCAGTCATGTTATTGATTTACTTTTAACAAATTCTTATTCTATAATGCAACTAAAATGAGGTCACGAGTAAAACTTCTTTTGAATGCCCAAAGAAATTATATTTACATGAACCTATACCATACTCAGATATAGGTACTATAATATTTTGTTATTATTTTCAGTTGAGATACCGCAAATTTCCCAATGATTGTACATATCTGTACTTTAAATAGTATAAGTGTCTTACACATTGCATTTAATTGTCAGTGATTGAATTACTATTGATTTTATGGTTATGGTAATGACTAGATTATTTTTATAAAAATTACAAGAATTTAAATAAAGTGCTAACCATTGTATTTATTAATAGACACATAGCCCTCCAAATCAATTTAATTGAAATTAAGGTGATACTATACCAGTTGACTTTGGGCTGTGGACCATGCAGGAAACTTGGTGAAGTTCAGTAGGTTGGAAGCCCCAAAACCTCATGCATACCAGTGGATGATAAGAGTTTCATCTGCTTCCAACCGGACCCCTGTCTCATGACCATACCAGCCCATAGAGAGGATCATGACAATCAGTCAAATAGGGGCAGTGCCCAAGCCCCTCCACATGCAGATGAGGCAAAACCTAACATCTCAGACCAAGCCAATAGAAAGCATCTGTTGTCAAATCCCAAACCACCCCAAAAATGTATGGAAGATCTTATCCACAAGGAATGAAAGTGTGAGAGTTACTGCATCATGGATTGTCTGAGAACTTCTTTTTAACATTTTTTTTTGGTTCTTTTTTTTGGAGCTGGGGATCGAACCCAGGGCCTTGCGCTTCCTAGGCAAGCGCTCTACCACTGAGCTAAATCCCCAACCCTGAGAACTTCTGTCACATAAGAAGTATATCACTTCTTGGGGAAGGAGATTCTCTCCTGAAGCTTTCACAGCTGGAAGCTACCAGGGCCCACTGGGGTGGTCCCTTCCTGTCCAGTGGCCCTGACCTAGGTTCCTGGCTGCTGTACTTGCTTGCTTGACAAGCCCTCTGCCAGTGTCTTGCCTCTTTGAGCTGACTTCCAAGCAGCTGCAGTGTCAGGAGTAGCAGTTGCTAGAGCAGCGAGCATGGTGGAGGTTGCACTTCCTTCTCCCTGCTTGTGCCTCCAGCCTGCCTTCCATGTAGTAGTGTCTGTTTGTAACAGTAGATGCATAAGAGAGCCTTGATCCAACACCCACCTTCCTTTAGCTTGGTTGCTCCTGCTGGGCCAAAGCCCCCACAGAGTCTCTGTAGATAGCATCCAGTATACAGACCAGCAACTGACTGAAGCCTAATGTGTGGCCAGAAGAGTGGACACACTGTAACTGATACTATGGGAAGTTGAGCCCCGCATCCCCCAACACCGGAGACAAGCAATCTGTCCTTTTCCTGCTGTACTTTCAGTTACCACTATCATGTGAATTTTGACAAGCTGAAGGGGTCCCTGAAGACTTCTGTACAGAACTACTCTCTGGTGTTGGCTGAAGGTCCTTCGAGCCCCTGTCTAAAACCCTACAGCCAATAATGCTCATTTGCAAATGTTCTCTAACTTCTCCTTAAAACAAAACAAACAAACAAACAAAGGCAATGCAGTAGCCACTTAAAAGTCACAGGGTTGCTGCCTGTTCTTAAATCTGTGGGAATGCTTAGCTTGTGGACCTCTGTGGAATCCACCAAATCCAATACGCCAAGGGAATGCTCCCATTGAATAAGATGTTTCATTTCTTTTCTGTGATGCAAAATTCCTCTGTGCATAAAAATATCCCTGAAGGTCAGGGAGATATGTACTCTACTAAAATCCCACAGAATAAAAATAGCCAAAAAACAAGCCTCCTTTTTCTGAGAGGAAGTCCTTCAGATAGCGCCATGCATGGTCAGTGATAATATTTATAGCCCTGACTCATGAGACCCAGTAGCTTCTCTCATCTGAAGCAGAAATACCCAAGAAGGAAAAAAAAAGTCCATTGATTATTTTGCTGATATTATCTGTGATTTGGCAATGCATAAGACTCTCTAAAATATTATAGGCTGATAACTACTCAGCCCCTGAGCCCCCTCGGTCAGATGAGCCTAAAGGTCAAGTTCCTAAAGACCACCCTATTTCAGATTTTACAGCCCTTACAAAATAAGGAAATCATATCCATTACCCACCCCTGTCTATTTATCCTTCAGAGGAAACATTAAATTAACCATCTGCTCTACCTGTTCCTGATTCCCACATCCAAGGATAGAGCTCCATTAGAAAGACAAATTTCCTTACATTGACCTCTCCCCCTACTCCACCTTCCCCCACCCAACCAGAGAAGGATAACTCTCCTTCCAGTCTCTGAGCCACAAAATCCAAAGACCTACAGAATGCTTAGGCAAAAGCCTGCCAAACTCCCTAGTCCACTACCCACAACCGTCTACAAGCAACAACTTTGTAATTTTCACGACTCCCTTGAAAAAACAAACCCTGCCTCCCATGCTACTCAGGACTCTGATACAGAACAGAACTCAAAACATCTGAGCTTTCCTGTTAATATTAACCCCCAAGCTGAACCACTCAGCTGGTATGGATTCCAAGCCTCAGACTTAAAAGAACTTAGGCAGACAGTGAAAGATGGCATCCATGAACCCTGGACAACATCTCTCCTTCAGAGCCACACTGCCAACCTAAACATACTCTCAAAATTGAAGGGGTATTTGCTGCTCTTCCCTGCCTGGTCTGATGTTTTTACAATGAGAGGTACTATTTGGAGATGAATGTCTTAAACAAGTCAGGCAAAATTGGGATCAAGGTGACACCTCATTGGGTTTTGATGAACTATTTGTCCAGGAAGACTTTCCACTGGAGCACAGCAGGCAATGCAGACAGCAGGATATTATGAACAGGTCTACCTCTGTGCTTGGGATGGATTCACACCCTCCACCTCAGAAGATTCTGCATCCTCCCTACTCTTTCTCAGCCCAAAGTTGGATGAACCCTTATCTGATTTTATTCTCAAAACTAGAAAAAAAGTCTAGAAAGAAAAACCTGCAACTTCACAGCCAGAGATCTTCTTTTTAAAAACATTGTATAGGAAGGTATGACTTCTGAATTCAGACTAGACCATCAGGGTCTCCAGAGATGTCCCATGATAGATGGATTGTGGCAACCCAGTATGTAGGAACCACTCCATACATGATTACATCTGTGTCTCAGGCATTTGTGGCAGGAGTAAAAACAGAAGAAATTTGCTTCAAATGTGGAGAAACAGGACATTGGAGAAATAAATGCCCACAAACCTCCCTTCCCATAACAGATCCTAATCTCCATAAGACAATTTGCCTCTTCTGCAGGAAAGGTTTCCACTAGAAAAAATAACTCCCTGTATGATAAGGATGGTAAATCATCAGAGCCTTTAAACTTAAGAGGGGCCATCCTTCAACCCCAATAGCAAGAGAGACAACTACTCCCATAGAAGCCTTATTGGTGTTCAACATCTCAGAAGGCTCCCACCCAAAATTTACTGTTAAAATAGATAAGAATCCGTCCAAGTACCTTATTGATACTGGAGTACACAAGATAATTTTAAGACAAGAGATCTCACATGACTGACAACTGATCCCTGGGCCCCATCTCCTTGGCATAGGGGGTTCCTCTCATGCATTTATCACCAAACAGGCCTATAGGCCCGGGAGGCGCTCCTGAATTCATATGCCCCCTTGTAGCTGAAATATACACCAATCTTCTAAGGAGAGGTATCTTACAATTCCTAGAGATAGTGCTTATCACACAATCAGAAAGAGACCACATCAAAATAAAGTACATTACCTCCAAAGAAGATTATGCCCAAGAAGACCCTCAAACCTTCCTCCAAATCACCCCCAATTCTAGGGACCATTGTTAGATTTGATATTATCTGCCTTCATTGGCTCTCCAATGAAGCCAGCTGGGTTCCACAGTGGCCTATATCAATGGAGAAGCTTAAACCCTCACGCAACTAGTAGAAGAACAGCTTCTACTACAATACATCGACCTCTCCTGCAGTACATTGTAGGGCTCTGGTGCCAGGGTGCTCTCCCATGGTAGTCTCTCACCTGGCTAGGTGTGGGGGTTCAGGTGAGGGGGAGAGAACTCGGGCAGGGAAGGGGAACTGCTTTCATGGCCTACAGCTGCTTGTCCTCCTCCTTTCTGCCACTGCCTGCTGCTTCAGTAGCTCAGCCCAGGGTTAACCAGTAGGAGAGGTGCAGGGGAGATTCTGGTGGTAAGTTTGGGGAGTTCCCCAAGTGGTGGTGTTACAGTTCTTGTGACAGAAGCTCTCAAATAATGGAATAACTACTGCACAACTTTAGTTCTGAGCATGACCTTTAAATACAGGTTTTTGGATGGGTCAGAGTTCATCTACATATTCAGGGACATGGTCCTGTCTCTGTGACTGATCTGTCTTGAGCCTATGAGACTTGTGGTCACTTCCTCACCTAGTCTCAAACCTCTGACGGGGGGTTATGGGGGGGTGCCAGTGACACCCCTTGTTCCTTGAGGCAGGGAATGCACCTACATCCCTTTAGGGTCTCCTGGGGGATTCAAACCCATATCTTTCAAACTCCTGTACATGGAACACCACTGTGTTTGCTATAAAAAAGAGCTCAGGAGGATGGAGACTATTACAAGATTTGAGGAAAATTAACAAAACCGTGTGTGATGGTTTGTATATGCTTGGCCCAGGGAATGGCACTATTAGGAGGTGTGCCCTTGTTGGAATAAATGTGTCACTGTGCTTGTGGGCTTAAGACCTTCACCCTAACTGCCTAGAAGTCAGTCTTCCACTAGCAGCCTTCAGATGAAGATGTAGAACTCTCAGGTCTACCTGCATCATTCCTGCCTAGATGCAGCCCTGCTCTCACCTTAATGATGATGGACTGAACTGCCGAAATTGTAAGCCAGCCCAATTAAATGTTATCCTTTATAAGACTTGCCTTGGTCATGGTGTCTCTTCACAACACTAAAATCCTAATTAAGACACCATGTTAGTCTGGAGGGCTCCCGAAAGGGCCCCACAGCTCAGCCATCTTTGCCAAGGTCTCCCTATTAGCAATAGAGACAAAGGACTGCTATTTTCCCATCCCTTTCCACCCCTGAGACTGCAAACACTTTATGTTCTCAGTACCCCACCACCACCATTAATAATTCTGGCTCAGACTCATGATATGAATGGACTGTCCTCCCTCAGGGAATGGCTAACACTCCAACCATTTGTTAGGAGGCTGTAGCCACTGCATTACAAACTTATTTAAATAAAGGACTCAACATATATCACTATATAGATGATATCTTAAAATAGGAAGATTCTTCCACGTCCCCCTCCCTACTTAAAGACCAGCAATTACCTTTCATTTCTGCCCTAGGATTCAAAACATCTCCTCATAAAACTCAACTTATTCTGCCCATTGCATTCATATATACAAAGTTCTCCATTCCTCAACAAATCCCCTGAAACTCACTCTTTTCTTCCCTCAAAAATTAATTCTTGCCTCCCTCCAGAACTTTTTGGGTAAACTTTGGCTTTGACCCTGGTTCCCCCTTCCCACAAGCTCTCTTTAATCTTCTGAAAGGAGACAAAAGGCCTTCCTCCCCAAGAACATGGTCCTCTGAAGCAATCTAAGCTCTAAATTCCATCAATGCAGTCCTAGAAGATAAGGTTCTTTCTGTGAATGACTCAACAATGCCCATACAGCTCCTTATCTTTAATTTCTCCCCTATACTGTAGGAGCCCTATAACAATGCCAGGGTTGTTGAAATGGAACTATACCCTGATGGCTCATCCAAATTTTAAATGAGTTGGATACACTCACTAGTATGATTAAAAATGGCAGGGACAGAGTCCTACAAACTCTAGGAAAAGAACCTGACATTCTTGTCACCCCTTTTCCCTCTCCAATATTCAATGATAATCAAAAAATCACTCCCACTTTGCTGTCAGCTTAATAGGATTCCCAGGATAAATTGACAGCCATTATCTTGACCAAAATGGGGCCTCTGCCCTCCCTCTGTTGTGATAGCTGCCCCACCAAACTTTTTATTTTCAAAAAAGCACACAGTTGGAGCCCCCGTAATATTTATCAATAGCGGAAGAAGGAAGCTGCAACAATAATATACTACTCCCCTGAGGATAAACCCCCTATTCTCCTGTTCAAGGAGCTGTGCCATCACCCCCCCAATATAAAGAATTATATGCTATCTGTCTATCTCTAAATGAAGTCAAGGACACCCCCCAACATCTTTTCAGACAGTAAATATGCTCTCAATTTGTTCCCCTGACTGTCAAGATCCTTTGTCAAACCATAAAACAACTCACTTTTACCTCTACTCATACAGGTTTCCACCCTCCTACAAGAGAAAGTATACTGCAGACATTCCTGAGTCCTTTCAATGCCAGATAACCTCCTCAGCAGCAGTTGTTCTCCAAAACCTGGGGGCCCTGGACTTACTGACTGCTGAACAGGGAGGGATTTGCTGGGGGGGAGGAATGTTGCTTCTATGTCAATGAATCTTGGCTGGTAGAACAAGATGTCCAATGCTCCAAAAGCTCTAGGGGAAACTCTGGGCATGTTATGTTCCCAATACCCCAACCCTTGGTACTCTAACCGTAGTTTGGCTTCTTTGCCTCCTTGGCCCAGTACTAGAAATTAAATCTTGCTTTCTTTGGGCACCTTGCCTCATCCAATTTCTAAAGCAGCAGATGAGTGGCATTGTAAAGATCACTACTAATCATTATCAAACTGTTCCTAACATAGGAGACTGCTATTCTGATGACAACTCTCTTTTATAAAAAAGAAAAAAGAGAAGTTGTAGGCAAGTGGACTGTGCCAGGAAAATTGATAAGGTTGAGTGGGTTGAAAGCCTCAGAACTTCATACATACCAGAGGATGGTAGGATCTTCATCTGCTTCCAACCATGACCCTGACATGTGACCATAGCACCTCATGGAGAGGATCATGACAATCAGACGCATAGGGGCAGTGCTCCGAGCCCCTCCACATGCAGGTGAGGCATCCCTAACATCTCAGTCCAAGCCAATAGAAAATATCTGCTGTCAGACCCCAACCCACCACAAAATGTATGAAAGATCCTGTCCAGAAGAAATAAAGGTGTGAGAGTTACTCATCATGGATCGTCTGAGAGCTCTGTCACGTAAGAAGTATGACACTTGAAGAGGACTCTCTCCTGAAGTTTTTACAACTGGAAGCTGCCAGGGCCCATTGTGCTGGTCACTTTCTATCCCCTGCCTGGTGATCCTGATCTCTGTTCCTGGCCGCTACACCTCACTTGCTACCCAAGCCCCCTGCCAGCTCTGCACAGGGCAGTGTCTCGCCTCTTTAAGCTGATTTCAAAGTAGCTGAGGTGTCAGGAGCACCAGTGGCTGGAGCAACTGGGGAGGTTGCACATCCCTCTCCTTGGTTGTGCCTCCAGCCTGCCTTCCGTGTAACAGTGTCTCCAGCAGCCGCTCACCCCTTCATTTGGATGTTCCAGCCAGACTAAAGCCCCTGCAGATCTCTGTGGATAGCATCCAGTACACAGACCAGCAGTTGTTTTTATAAATTCAAAGCCTGCAACCTAACAATAGAATTCCAGGAATTTGCATCCTTTAATTGTGGAGTAGAGAAGATAATTTGCGATAAAAATCCTTTGCAAGTTGTATCTGTAAATCAGCTCCGGGCCCAAATTTTCTAAAAGACTAGTGATAAACCAGAGTCACTAAGATACCTACAACATCTGTAATTCTATGTAAATCCTTGTTAGACAGATGAGTAGGCTTTTTGTGACTTTTATTTGTTTTGTCTGTCTGTGTGTGTGTGTGTGTGTGTGTGTGTGTGTGTGTGTGTGTGTGTGTGTATCAAGCAGACCTTCCTTTTCATATGCCATCTGTTAGATGCACTCAAAAACAATCTCTCATGTTTGAGGAGGTAACTTCATGGGTAATGCTTGGGCTTGTGGTGAAGTTTGATGACTTGAGTTTGAATCTCCAGAACCCATATAAAACTGGGTGCAATCCCATTGATCTGTAATCCCATTGATCCTATAACAAAATGAGAGATGGATAGCAGAGATGGACTGATGTAAGGTGTGTGATGTAAACTAAATTGCAAACAAAAAAAGAGACTGTCACAAACAGGGTGGAAGGTGAGAACCAGCCCCAAGTTTGCTCTCTGACATCTATACATGCACTATGGTAAATGTGTATCTGCACTTACACACACAAACATAAAAGCAGGCACACTGTACACATATATACACACATCATATTAACAAAATAGAAAACTCGGTTTCCACTTTATGTTTTTCCATTTTGTATATCTTGAGTTTCTACTATGTCTACATCATTAGGTTGATCAAGTAGTCATCATTACCAATTTTAATCTATTTCAAAGTTATGAAGGGTAACTTGTAGGTTTTTATGCTACAAAATCATACTTTTGATAAAGCATTGGATTTGTTAACTTAATTTAATAATTCTATTTAACAAACACACAATTTTAATAAGATACATATGTATGTATGAATGTAAAATACTAAATTTGTACAAAGCAGGAAACTTCTTATTAATTTTCACCACCATAAGCATTGTTCATTTAACAAAAATTCTCTAATAAAAACAATACTGTTATTTTTAGACTATAGTTAGAAGAAAACATATATATATATATATATATATATATATATATACATATATATATATATTAGGGTCCAGAAACTAAAGTATTAAATGCTATCTTCCTTAAAACATATATGTTAATTATATCATGGCCTGTTGGTTTAAGTTAAATGTAACAAATAAGCAATTTACATTTAATATACAGTTTTGTCCTTAAAGTACCAATTAATCAAACTTAGACAAATTACTGTGTTCATAAATTAATAGCTACATATTCTTCAGGAAATACAATACATCTATAAGAATGTAATTAAACCTTTATTGCTTGTGTAACTTTAAATTAAATTAATGGGATGGCAAGTGAACCTCATTAAACATTCTTATTGATATTAATTTATGGTTTATTAACATGCTATACTAACCTGAATATACATAAATGAAAGAGTAGTCCTTTGGGGCACATGACAAATACATACTAATAAAATAGTTTGGGAATTTAGGGAAAAAAATCTATTTCCCCAGTGTTTAAACAGTATTTCAAGAAGAAATTCAATTGTTGCATTATACATTCATCTATATTATATGGAAATTGTCATTTCTTGAGTGAATCCAAAGACATGGTAAGAAATCAAAATATTTCCTCCAATTTTGATAAGATCATACTTATCAAATTTGAGAAGGATGAATATTTTAGGAACAGCAAAGATTCCTTGTCCATGTTATCACCATCACCATCATCACTATCATCATCATCATCATTTGTTGTGTAGTCTTTTCTTCAAATGGTTCAGATTGTTAATGGCAGGGGATATATATATATATATATATATATATATATATATATATATATATATATTCTGAGAAGATATATTTCAGGAAAAGGTTACACGACTGCTAAGCACAGGACAATGTAATTCATTTGCCCTTTTAAAAGAAAAAGGCCCCCAAACACCAATGAAGAATAAACGAAACTCTTTATCACCCCCAGCTAGTTAGCAATGGAATATATAGAATTGCTGTTCCTTCAGTTCCTTGAAGAAATAAATATATTCTAACCCCTTTCAGAATACCTAACTAAACTATACTGATTCTCCACCCATTAAAATGTAATATTCATTTTAACAGGTACATTTGTGTTAATTTGCTATGCTACTTTTAAAACCATAAAACTAACACACCAGGGAAAGTACTTTCCAGGCTATTAAATGAGGTGATTTTTTAAAATGTAATTAAGATATACAATCAGTTGAGTAAGTTTTTTCCAAAGGACTAACCTAGACACATGAGTGCTTACAACTGACTTGCAGCAACATCAAAGTTTCATCTACAGATTCAGCCATATGTTGGCATGCCCATGGAGGGATAACACATGGCAAGAACACAACAGTAGTTGATATAGCTGAGTGTGGGCCCTAAAATAAAATGGAAATGTCATATAATAAAAAGATTTTCAGGGGGCTGAAGAGATGGCTCAGTGGTTAAGAGCACTGACTGCTCTTCCAGAGGTCCTGAGTTCGAATCCCAGCAACCACATGGTGGCTCACAACCATCTGTAATGAGATCTGATGCCCTCTTCTGGTGTGTCTGAACACAGTTACAGTGTACTCATATATATTAAATAAATAAATATTAAAAAAAAGATTTTCAATTATGAAAAACACTGGAAGAAAGCACTGAAATTCAAGCAATATGGCAGCTATAATTGGCCCATAGTTTGCAGATCTATGAGACCTAATACAGAGGACTCTGATAGAACTGAAGGTGATAAAATTGATTGTACAGAATTCAAAAGTTGTGGTGCTTACAGGAAATAAGAAAAGTAGTTCACAAGAAGAAATGTCAAAATTATTGAGCTGTATGTACTAAATAATATTTATATCAGAGTAACAATTACTAGTGTTTCATGTATAAAGTCTATAATAGTGATTATGCTCTATGAAAATTGTAAAGGACTTTGAATATTTTTCCACAAAGAAATGATTGATTCATTACAAGATAGATATGTATAAATTGGTTATATATGAATATATATCTATGTTTATAGTTTAGGACTTAAAATAGACTTAATTTAAGCATCTTTAAGGCTGTAGTAATTTATTTGATAACACATAACTAGCATACTATCAGTTTGAATCTTTGCTGCAGCAATGAAGGGAGTTATATTGTAGAAGGAACCAAACAATATGCCACAGAAAATAAAGATATTTGTTAAACCCATGTTTGAGATAAGAAGGTCTAGGAAATAATATTTAATATCATTTAAAAATTATTAAATTATTTAAAAATATCTAATAGTAATAAAAATGAGTTTCTCTGAGCACAGAACAAATCCTGGTAAAGTTCATTTTTTATGTTGAATATATATATATATATATATATATATATATACACACACACATACACATATATATGTGTGTGTGTACGTGTGTGTATACATATATATGCATATCATGTGCAAATAGTTTACGCAATGTATAGGTTGATTTTTCTTTTAATTGAATGCTCCATTTGCTATAAAAATATAAATAAATCAGTTTTTACAAAGGCCGAAATATCTGAAGTTTTCCAGGTTGTCAGAAAAATGTTTATGGAAAGTAAACACGTGAATGACCAATAAGTTCTACGTCACTGCTGATCAGGCTAGCACCATCAATTGTGCAAATACAAAACTGAGTGAAACTATCTGAAAAAGAGAGTACATTAAAATGCTAAATGAGTACAGGGAAGGAAGCATGTATACACTATTGTTTGGAATGAAAATTAATGGGTCCATTATTTAGGAAACTATGGAATCTATAAAATATTAAAATAGAACTATGGCCCAGGAATTACTATTATGAGTATATTTTAAAAGCTAATGCACTTAGTATATCCTGGACATACCAACACTCCCATTTTTATTGGAGCTTTTTCAGAAAAACTAGGACAGAAAGTACCTTAGTATATACCCTAATGTGAATAAAAAAGTGCTTATGCCCATACCATGCTGTTTTCATTACTGTAGCTCTGTGGTATAACATGAAATCAGGGATGGTGATACCTTCAACAGTATTTTATTTATTTTCTTAAATATGTTTTAATTGAAATAGAATCATGTCACTTTTCCTACCCTTATTTCTCTCTCCTGCCCTTCCAAGGTATCTCTCCCTTCCTTCCAAACCTTCTTCAGTGCCCTCTCCACTATCAAGTCCAGAGGCATTTATATTGTTCAGGGATGTGTCCTGGATCTTGTCTTTGTGAGTGAATTTTGATATTACTTTTTAATTTCTGTGAAGAATTACCTTGGAATTTTGATGTGAATTATATTAAATCTGTAAAATTATTTTGATTGGATGGCCATTTTCACAGTACTAATTCTACCAATCTGTGAGCATGAGAAATCTTTCCACTCTCTGATATCTTCTTCAATTTCCTTTTTTTTTTTTTTTTCCGGAGCTGGGGACTGAACCCAGGGCCTTGCGCTTGCTAGGCAAGCGCTCTACCACTGGGCCAAATCCCCAACCCCTTCAATTTCTTTTTATAATAAATTTTATTATATAAGACTGTCAATTCCCTGGGTCTACAAGAGGCCCTAGGGGAGAATATGGTTCTATCTATTGTTCCACTAATTAGACATAGTAATAAACTGTCCCTAAATTCTGATCTTCATACCCATACACTAGAGAACCTCTCAACGCTCATCAGAGAACTTTTATTTTTTTCAGGAGATGATTAATGCAGAATCCAAGAGCCAGTCAATAGTCAGAGACTACAAGACTGTGGAACACTCAGCTATAAATGAACATCTATATCATACACCTCCCACCCACCAAGATTTAGGGATCATTGAGGAAGAGTGGGCAGAAATATTGCAATAGCTAAAAGTAGTGGATATCTGCAGAAAACCATTATGTGCTAGAAGCAACAGGGACTCTAAACACATGAAATCACAGTATCTTTGTCTGCATGCAGAAGATCAAGCCAGTCAAAATCTCAGCATGGATGGAAAAAGGTCTCATAGTTACATTTCTAAGTGAGAAGCTACTGATAATTGAGGAGAGCTGGCCAGTAGACATTCAGTTTTCTTCATGATGTAACCCTGAAGAAGCTACTGACGCTTCAGTGGGGTAATGGAGATGGTAAGTGAAAGACCTCCGGAGAGGACCTTTCCCTCAGGAGGTCTTTCATTTTGGGGTCTCGCCCGGGATCTGGAGATCCTTCGCCCAGAGATCACCGACCACCACGGGGAGGTAAGCTGGCCGACATCTGTTGTGTCTTGCCCCTGTCTTGTCTTGTCTTGTCCCAGCGCATGTTCAGTTGGTCTGGTTTTGACTCAGATCTGGTTTGGTCGAGGAGAAGGCCCAGGGCCTTTCGGTGTCTCAGGGTTCAGGACCCCTCAGCGCCTCCCGCTTGGGGCAGGGCCAGAGAAGGAGCTGATGAGCTCGGACTTCTCCCCCGCAGCCCTGGAAGACGTTCAAGGGTGTCTGGAGCCCAGTTCTTTGGGGCTCAGCCCGTGATTGGGAGGGGATACGTGGTTTGGTTGGAGGAGAGGGTCAGGACCTCGCACCTCCATCTGACTCTTTGTTTTGGGTTTCGCTTGAAGCTTCTTGGCACGCCTGTCTGTTGTTTGTCTGATCGCTGAATTTGTCTAATTTGTGCCCTAATTTTCTTTGAAGCTACCATGGGACAATGGCTAACAACCCCTTGAGTCTCACTCTAGACCATTGGAAGGATGTCCGAGACCGAGCACGTGATCAGTTGGTCGAAATCAAGAAAGGAAAATGGCAGACCCTCTGCACGTCCGAGTGGCCCACTTACGATGTGGGATGGCCGGTGAACGGCACTTTTAACAAGACCACTATTTTGCAGGTTAAGGACCTGATTTTCTGCCAGAAGCTGTACGGACACCCTTACCAGGTGCCCTACATTGTCACCTGGGAGAGCTTGGCATTTAACCCTCCTCCTTGGGCAGAACCCTTTGTGGACCCGAATTGGCTTCCTGTTTCCCCTAAACCTGTTTCCCCGAGTCCACCTGACCCTTTGGTTGCTTCTTCCTCTCTCTATCCTGCTCTAACTAAGGAAGAGTCTCCCAAAGTCCCTCCCCCAAAACCTGTCCTCCCAGCGGACCCAAATTCCCCCCTTATAGATCTCCTGTTGGAAGAACCTCCTCCGTACCCTGTACCTACAGCCCCGCCCAGAGAAGAGGAAGTGGAGCCGCCTGCTAGACCTCGACAGGAGGCGGCCCCTTCCCCTGTGGCTGGAAGACTCCACCTCCCAGGCCTTTTCGCTTAGACAAGGGGCCGGTCGGCCAGAGCCTTAATGGCCGTTCTCAAGTGGCCGAGAATACATATAACTGGAAACAACATAACCCCCCCCTTTCTCAGGATCCGTGGCTCTCACCGACCTGATAGAATCTGTCTTGCTCACCCATCAGCCCACTTGGGATGATATACAGCAACTTTTACAGGCCCTCCTGACCTCTGAGGAGAAGCAGAGAGTGCTCTTAGAAGCCAGGAAACATGTTTTGGGGACAATGGACGCCCCACCTTGCTCCGGAAGAGATCGATGACGATTTTCCCACTTACGGAGACCTGATTGGGATTTCACCATGGCTGAAGGTAGGAGACACCTACGCCTTTATCGCCTTAGCTGGGTCTCCGAGGGGTGCACGACGCCCCACCAATTTGGCTCAGGTGAAACAATTGGTACAAGAGGCTGCGGAGACTCCTCAGCCTTCCTAGAGAGACTTAATTGCTTATCGCATGTATGCCCCTTATGATCCAGATGATTCAGGACAAATGACAAATGTCTCCATGTCCTTCATCTGGCAGGCAGCACCATATATCAGGGCCAAGCTACAGAGACTAGAAAATTTACAAGGGTATACATTACAGGATTTACTTAAGGAGGCAGAAAGAATTTATAACAAGAGAGAGACACAGAAGAAAAGGAAGATAGAGTATGTAGAGAAAAGGATGAGAGAGACCGAAAAAGAAGCAGAGAGTTGAGTCGAATCTTGGCCGCCGTAGTTCAGGGTCAAGAGAAAAGGGGAGAGAGGGTGGGAGTTCGAAAGGGGCCAAAGCTAGATAAGGATCAATGTGCTTATTGCAAAGAAAGAGGACACTGGGCCAGAGATTGCCCTAAGAAACCCAGCGGGCTCCGAAGACCCCGCCCACAGACCTCCCTCTTGGCCCTAGATGAAGATTAGGGAGGTCAGGGCCAGGAGCCTCCCCCCCCCTGAGCACAGGATAACTCTTGAAGTTGGGGGGCAGCCAGTCACCTTTCCGGTGGACACAGGAGCCCAGCACTCAGTCCTCACCCAGGCCCCTGGACAACTCAGCGACCGGATGGCCTCGGTACAAGGAGCCACTGGCAGCAAAAAAGATACCATTGGACTACAGATCGCCGGGGTTCAGTTGGCTACTGGTAAGGTGACTCATTCCTTCTCATATGTTCCGATTGCCCATACCCTCTGCTGGGCCGTGACTTGCTTACCAAATTAAAAGCTCAGATCCATTTTGAAGGAGGACCAGTAACCCAGCCCCCATGTACTCCTCTTCAGATTTTAACCCTTCAGTTAGAAGATGAATATAGATTATATGAACCAGAACAGGACAAGCCAAAATCTCTAGAAATAGACTCTTGGGTCAAATTCCCACTGGCCTGGGGCGGAGACTGGCAGGATGGGGTTGGTGCCCAACAGCCTCCCTAATTATCCAGTTAAAAGGCCACCATGACTCCTGTCTCCATTAAATAGTACCCCATGTCATGGGAAGCCTATCAGGCATAAAGCCATATCAGGAGGCTCTTAGACCAAGGCATCCTAGTCCCTTGCCGTCACCCTGGAATCGCCTCTGCTACCTGTTAAGAAGCCTGGCACTGGAGACTATAGGCCGGTACAAGATTTGAGAGAGGTCAACAAAAGAGTAGAAGATATTCATCCAACTGTCTCAAACCCTTATAACCTACTCAGCACCCTGCCTCCCACCCATACTTGGTATACGGTCTTAGATCTGAAGGATGCTTTCTTCTGCCTCCGGCTGAGCCCGGAAAGCCAGCCCTTATTTGCTTTTGAGTGGAAAGACTCTGAAATGGGGCTTTCGGGACAGTTGACTTGGACAAGGTTACCACAGGGTTGCAAAAACAGCCCAACGGCTCTTTGATGAGGCCTTACACCAGGACTTGGCTGACTTTCGAGTCCAGCACCCCACTCTTATACTACTTCAGTTTGTTGATGACCTTCTCCTAGGGGCCACTTCTGAGACAGCATGCCACCAGGGAACAGAATCCCTCTTGCAGACTTTGGGGCGATTGGGCTATCGAGCTTCTGCCAGAAAGGCTCAAATTTGCCAGACCCAGGTTACTTATTTAGGCTGTCAACTAAGGGACGGACAGCGATGGCTGACTCCGGCTAGGAAACAGACCGTGGCCAACATCCCAGCCCCAAGAAATGGCCGACAGCTACGGGAATTCCTAGGAACGGCAGGATTCTGCCGCCTCTGGATTCCTGGGTTTATGGAGATGGCAGCCCCTTGTACCCTCTCACTAAACAGGGGGTGCTTCTTCCAGTGGGGGCAGAAACAACAGGAGGTATTTGATAACATTAAACGGCCTTGTTGTCCTCCCCTGCCTTGGGTCTCCCAGACATCACCAAGCCCTTTGAACTATTTTGGATGAGAAGCAAGGTATGCTAAGGGGTCCTAACACAAAGACTGGGACCCTGGAAGTTCCCTGGTAGCCTACCTGTCTAAGAAATTAGACCCTGGGCCTCGGTTGGCCACCATGCCTGGACAATGGTGGCAGCCATTGCCCCTAACCAAGACTCTGGGAAGTTGACCTTGGGCCACCACCACCATCCTGGCACCCCATGCAGTGGAGGCTTTGATAAAACAGCCGGCTCTCTAATTCCCGCATGACCCACTACCAAGCCTTGCTACTGGATGCAGAATGGGTCCAGTTTGGGCCCGTGGTCGCTCTCAACCCAGCCACTCTGCTTCCTTTGCCAGAGGACGCAGAACAGCATGACTGTCTGCAGATCCTTGCAGAAGTACATGGAACCAGACCAGACCTATCGGACCGACCTCTTCAGGATGCTGACTATACGTGGTACACCGATGGTAGCAGCTACTTGGTGAACGGGGAACGGAAAGCTGGAGCCGCGGTCACTACGGAGGACAAAGTGATCTGGGCAAGCGCCTTGCCTGCTGGTACCTCCGCACAGCGGGCTGAACTCATTGCCTTAGCCCAGGCGCTCAAAATGGCAGAAGGTAAGAGGCTGAATGTATATACAGACAGCCGCTATGCCTTTGCTATGGCACACATCCATGAAGAGATCTACCGGAGAAGAGGGCTGCTCACATCTGAGGTAAGGACATTAAGAACAAGACTGAAATTCTGGCCCTCCTGGCAGCTCTGTTCCTACCAAAAAGACTGAGCATTATACATTGCCCAGGGCATCAGAAGGGACACAGCCCGAGGCACGGGAAATCGGGCTAGCTGACGTCTCAAGCATGAGGCCGCCATGGGCACCCAAGTTCTGTCTTAAAAGACCAAGATCAACCCACGCCTCCACACCGGAACAGACCGTTGGCTTCACACCACGGAGGACACAAAGCTCTACAGAAAATGGGGGCTGTTTATACCCACAACTAAAACGGTGGGTCTCACACAGGAAACAGTTATGCCCTAAGATGACCTTTGAATTAATCTCCTACCTACATAAATTAACACACCTGGGACTCAAGAAGATGAAGACCTCTTAAGACGAGAAGAGATTGATTATTTTACCTCCTGGGGACGAGATCAGGCCTTGGGAGGTGACTGAAAGCCTGCAGGGCCTGTGCTCAGGTAAACCCAGGAAAAGCTAAAATTGGACAAGGAGTCCGTCCCGAGACATCGGCCTGGTACCCACTGGGAAATTGACTTCACTGAAATCAAGCCTGGTATAAATGGACACAAATACCTCTTAATGTTCATAGATACCTTCTCCCGAATGGGTAGAGGCTTTCCCATTTAAACATGAAACGGCCAAGGTGGTGACCAAGAAGCTCCTCAAGAAATCTTCCCCAGGTATGGAATGCCCCCAAGTATTGGGGTCAGATAACGGCCCCTTTCGTCTCCCAGGTAAGTCAGTTGGTGGCCATGAGATTTATTGGGGATTGATTGAAGTTACATTTGCTTATAGACCCCAAAAGTTCAGGACAGGTAGAGCATGAATAGAACAATTAAGAGACTTTATCTAAATTAACGCTTTAAACTGGCTCAAAGGATTGGTGTCCCTACTACCCTAGTCCTATACCGGGTCCGGAATACACCGGGCTCCCATGGCCTGACTCCCTTTGAAATAGTATACGGGACCCCACCCCCATTTATCAATTTCTTTGATTCAAATATCGCTGAATTCGCTAATAGCCCTTCCTTGGCAGCACATCTCCAGGCCCTACAAATCGTGCAGAGAGACATCTGGAAACCTCTAGCCGCGGCCTACCAAGACAGGCTTGAACAACCGACGGTGCCGCACCCGTTCCAGATCGGAGACACCGTGTGGATGCGCAGACATCAGACCAAAAATCTCGAGCGTCGGTGGAAAGGACCCTATACAGTTCTCCTGACTACGCCGACAGCCTTGAAGGTAGACGGAATTATGGTTTGATCCACGAGTCTCACGCCAAGGCAGCCCGACCTGAGGAAATGGTAGATCACAACATCGCACCCCAGACATGGAAGGCTCAACACACTCAAAACCCCTAAAGCTAAGATTTTCACGTTGTTGTTTTAACTGTCTTATGGACTAGGGTGGGTGTCTGGGGCTAGCCCCCACCAGGTATATAATATGTCCTGG
This sequence comes from Rattus rattus, assembly GCF_011064425.1. Taxonomy (NCBI): domain Eukaryota; kingdom Metazoa; phylum Chordata; class Mammalia; order Rodentia; family Muridae; genus Rattus; species Rattus rattus. The sequence continues at coordinate 62,555,552 of NC_046172.1, forward strand.
ATAATAACTAATTTAGAGACGGGCTGGTCTCAAGTCCTAGCTAATGGTAAGCATGCTAAAAGGAACCTGGTGGCCCCTTTGAATTTTGACCTTTGTCAACTGGCTAAGGACTCCTGGGAGCATACTGAGCGGACTCCCACAACTCATAACCCACCCTGCAGACACTCTGATTGGTATACTTGTTCGGGAGGTAAGAGGACCCGGGGAGTGCGGAGGGTCCTGAGACCTTCTATCATGCGCTAAGTGGGGGGGTGTGAGACACACTTTCGAGGATGGTGGGGGACCAAGAAGGGGGACTTAGTGGCCTTCCCTCCCCTGGAGAGACTCCAGGCTAATCTCGAATTACAATAGAATTCACGGATCAAGGTAAAAACACAGACTGGAAGGTGGGACATCGGTGGGGGATACGGTTGTATACCCCTGGCCAAACTAACCCAGGACTCCTGTTCTCTCTCCAACTGGTGAGAGAACGGGTCAGACAAGAGATTGGTCCAAACCCAGTCCTCATGGATCAAAAGCCCCCTTCCCGACCAGCACTGGCACTGCCCCCACTATGGCTAAACACCACTCAGAACTCCGGGGATATCTTGACAACTCCCTCCCCGACTAGGGACCCTTCCACACCGGCTCCTCTGCTGCTAGGAATGGGAGACCGGCTAATCAACTTAGTGACCAGGGCATACTTGGCACTCAATTATTCAGAACCTGACAAGACCCAAGAATGCTGGCTGTGCCTGGTCTCTAGCCCGCCCTATTATGAGGGTGTGGCAGTCATGGGGAATTATACTAATCAAACCACGGCCCCGGCCAACTGCACAACCCTCCCTAGCCATAGGCTGACGTTGCCGGAAGTCTCAGGACAGGGACTCTGTATAGGGACCATACCCCCACTCACCAGGTCCTGTGCTATCACCAAGAGGATCCCACTGGAAGCTACTACCTAGCAGCTCCTACAGGCACCTATTGGGCCTGTAACACCGGATTGACACCTTGTATCTCTGCCGCAATCCTCCGCAGATCCTCCGACTACTGTGTACTGGTAGAAATCTGGCCTAAGGTCACCTACCATGGGCCCGAGTACATATACTCACATTTTGAGGGGCTGACTCGATTCAGGAGAGAACCCATCACCATGACCCTAGCTCTACTCTGAGGAGGAATCACCTTAGGAGGAATGGCTGCAGGTATAGGGACGGGGACCACCGCCCTCATCGAGATGGGTCACTTATGTCAGCTACAAGCAGCCATGAATGCAGATCTAAAAGCTATCGAGGAATCCATGAGTGCATTAGAAAAGTCCTTAACATCTTTGTCTGAAGTAGTCTTACAAAATAGGAGAGGGCTAGACATGCTGTTCCTTCTCGAAGGAGGGCTATGTGCTGCTCTAAAAGAAGAATGTTGTTTCTATGCAGACCATACAGGATTAGTGAGAGATAACATGGCTAAGCTCCGAGAATGCTTGGCCCAGAGACAGAAGCTGTTTGATTCCCAACAAGGCTGGTTCGAGGGGTGGTTTACCTTGGTTTGCTACCCTGGTGTCCACCTTTGATGGGACCTTAATCATCCTCCTCCTAATCCTCCTTTTGGCCCCTGCATTCTAAAACAGATTGATGCAGTTCATAAAGAACAGACTCTCAGTCATTCAGACGCTTTGTTCTCACCCAACAATACCAGAGGGTAAGACAACAGGAAGAGATTCCTTAGAATTCGATTTGAGTAAAGGATTTTACTCAAGTCTAAAAGGAAATGGGGGAAAATGAAAGACCCACCCCATGAGTCTTAACTCAGAGCTGCAACAGACTTGAACGAGCCCAGGCACGCCCAGATACCTAGGGCTGAGTCACCATTAAAACTAACAGACCATAAAAGGAAAGGAATACAGAACAGACTAGGGAGTACGGGATCTGACTCACAGGCCACCTGGCAGGAAGGGATAAGCCCCTAGCCCCCGACATTCAGGATGTCCCAGCCCGCACGTGCTCTCTTACCATGTTACAACCTCATTGAATATGATTCAAACCTGCCAATGTGTGCTATATCTTATTACCTCATCATACTGAAATAACCAATCATATGTGAACATGTCTATATGCATTTAAATCCACCAATCGTAATTATGCATCTGCTTCTGTACGCCCACTTCTGCTTCCCCGAACCCTATAAAAGCCCCATGCTGGAGCTGCTGGACGCGCAAGTCCTCCGAAGAGACTGTGTGCCCGCAGGTACCTGTGTTTTCCAATAAACCCTCTTGCTGATTGCATCCGAATGGCCTCGGCTCGGTCATTGGGCGCTTGGGGTCTCCTCCTGATGGAAAGGTCCTCTCCGGAGGTCTTTCAGTAAGTTATTTGAAATCAGTTATCATTTCACTCTCTGCATGTCAATACCTTATGTTATATATCTTAAACATAGGTAATTAAAATGACAATGACAATATTTCAGGGATTTTTTACAAGTCTGTCAATACGCAGGATGTAGGAGCCCAGACATGCAAGCAGATTGAGATTGTAGTCAGCAACTGTGATTAAGTTTATGATAAAGTTTGAATAATAAATCATTTCCCTCCAATAGATTCTAGCTAGCCTTCAGGAAAATTTACTAGAGCTTCTCTTACCAAATTTCAACCATCCCTACTGAACTGAATGGGTTAAATTAGTGTTTTGTTCACATATCTGCCTTTCTTGAAAAAAATCTTATCTTTTCATTTATACTCCACAAATGATTATTCATATGTATATAGATATAGATATCAACTTTTCCCCAAAAGTCAAATCCACATTTCCAGTGTACTTAATCATAATATAAACATATCTGTGTTCCTATAGGTGACTATCATTCAGTAACTCACATCTGAAACCTAAAAGCCAGCTTTTCCTCCCTTCCTGACTATGTATGTTCTTATATTTGCTAACTGTGGTGATTTGAATGAGAATATTCTTTATAGGCCCATTGAGTCCTCAACTCAGTGTATTGTGTTGGAACTTTTAGGGGGAACTTTTTTTTATATAGTTTTGACAGAGGAAATGCTTTTTACTAGAGATGGGCTTTAGAGAAATAGCCTTAAGCCCACTTGTAGCCCCTCTCTCTTCCTGCTGGTAATCAAAGATGTTTTTTCATCAGCTTTCTGTCCCTCTGTCTATGCCTATGCCTCCTCCTCCATTATGAACTCTTATATTTTTGGGTATCGCAAAGCCCAAAATAAATTATTCTAATTGAAAGGCGTGCCCCTAAACGGGAGCCCGTCTCTCGCCTCAATCGCGGGTAGGGTGCCCCAGGAATCAAAATGGCAGTCTTGATGTAACAGCAAGTAGCTTTATTAAAGAGATCCCAATTAAATACTCGGGGATCCCGGAATTAAACTGTATCTCCACAGGAGACAGAGGAATCGACCCGAGCTTCAAACTCGGGAGTTTATATAGGGGAGTTAAGGGCATTCGAGCAGTTACACATGATTGGTCATTTCAAATGGTGCACAGTTACTTTCGGTGGCGAAATTACATCAAGCAAGAGTCGTATATCTAGCAGCTCAGCAGCAGTGCGGTGGCTCATCTCACTCAGGGGGATGACTCACTTCTGGGGAGTGAAGGAAGGGGAGGGGGTGGCTACGGATGGTCAGTGTCCTTGGGGCTGGTAGCTGGTCCGGCAAGTCCTATCTCTGGCTCTCCCTCAGGCACGACCGGCCCTGCACATCCGGACTCTGACAATGATTACCCTTTATGAAACTCTAGTTCTACACTATAAATTACTTCTGGTCATGGTATTTTACCACCACAATGTTAAACTAATACACTATAATGTAATGGTCCATGGTTTGCCAAAGAATGATACCTGAGACTCAAATAGTATGCAAAAACAAAGGGCATTTTATTCTACAGAAGTCCAAAATGCTGGTTGTCTATTGTTTACAGAGACATAGACAGCCAGGTAAGATTGCAGGCTCAATTTAAAGCACATTAACGGAATTCCAGGGAGGGGCAGGTGATCTTTATCTTGAATGATTGGCTCAATCTCTAGGGGTGTGGAAGTCGTTGGGATTGTCTAGGGCTCTCGGGGCATTCCAGAACCTTTGTTGAGGACTTGAGGGCTGGAAACTGTTGCTGAGGATTCCTGCAAACTGTTGCTGACTCATTGCCCTTCCTGCAAACTGTTGCTGACTCATTGCCCTTGCCTGAAGCAACAAGGTGTCAGGGCAGCTTCTGATAGCAGGGCAGTTTCTGATTGGCTGCCCACAGCCTGTGGTTTTATCACTAACAGACTTGCCTGGACTTGCCCAGGTCTGAGGAGCAGCATCTGGGAAACAGAGATCTAGGCCTAGTTTCCTGAACTACAAATTTCAAACTGGTCGTGCTGTCAGCTTGTGTCACTCCTCTAATAGTGATTTATGAGTCAGCATCCTAGATATCTGTGCCCATCAAGGGTTTTATACTCATACTGATACTGTTATATAGGAAAAAAATCATTTTACTTTAGAGACATAGAAAATGAAGCATAGAGAGAACTAGTAACTTTCCCAAAATTGCAGTTATATAGAAAAAACAATATTTAAAGATGGACATATGCCACAATTAGCTTAAAGAATATAATATTTCAAGTCTCACCTTACAGTAAATGCTTCACAATTCTGTTTTTTTGTTTTTGTTTTTGTTTTTAATTTTTTGCTTTAATGGCTAAAATCCCCAAATATATTCTTCCAAAGAACAGAGATTTTAAAAGTATTTGTGAACATATCAATGCAAACCTCTTTCAATTTGAATTGCATTTAAATTTATTTTGATTAGCTTACACAGAATTAAGTTTCATTTTAACAAATTTTGTGGATGGGTTTATTGGTATGTTTCCTGTATCTATGTTTGTATACCACTTGCATGCCTGGTGCCCACATACCCTGGAACTAGAGTTACAGCTGGTTATGAGTGCCACATGCATGCTGAGAATTGAACCCAGGTCATCTGCAAGAGTAGCTAGTGTCCATCATCACTGAACAACCCCTCTAATCGCTTTGTATGGCATTCTTCAATATATTTTTTCTTAATTATCATCCCTCATTCTCTCCCCTCTCCTTTTGCCCCCTTTAACCCTTTGAATCCAAGTTGATTGCTTTCCACTCCCATGACAAGTGTTCTATTACCTCCCTTTCCTGAGTCCTTCCTCCCTACCACTCATTGTTTCATTTTCTATTGTCATGATCTATACCTATAATCAATTCTTGCTTTTAATTATTTTATAAAATAAAACATAGATTCTTTTGATAATCTGCAATGTTCTCTTTTATTTGAATTTTAGCTTATGAGCTTTGCCCATCTGCAAGGAGGTATACTCATTTACAACTTTATGTCTGACCAACACCACTTATGTTTCTGGCAGTGTTCAAGTGAGTCACATATTTTTGGTTAATACATACATGTTTCTATCCCACGCTATTAGCATTTTTGTCTAAGCCCCGCCCCACAATTACCTAGCAACAACCAGGTATGCCTGATGCACTATAAAAGGGACTGTTTGTCCCCTCCTCTCTCTTGCTCTCTTGCCTTCTTGCTCTTTCTCTGTCCTCTCACCTCTCACCCCCTTCCCCACTTCTCTTTCCACATGTTCATGGTCGTCCTCTAATCCTCTGCTCGCTCGCTTGCGCTCTCTCTCTCTCTCTCTCTCTCTCTGCATTTCTCTGTCTCTACTACTCTCTCAACTCCCCTCCCCATGTCCTGAATAAACTCTATTCTATATTACGTCCTGAATCTGGTCCCTTACGAGGAATGGATACCTCAGCATCCTGACTACACACCCACCAAATATATTTCTTCCTTCCATATTTTTTTTATAAAACACAACATATGCTGTTACCTATTTTTTGCTTCATCTCCAATTATGATCTGATAATGCTTTCGTGTCCATTTCCATGGCATGTGCAGAAAAGTGAAATATATATACATTATATATATATATGTATATATATATGTATATATATGTGTGTGTGTATTAAACAGAGGCAGGCATATATATATATATATATATATATATATATATATATATATTCTCAAAAATATTCCAGTGTACTTGAAAACAAGATGAATGCAGAGGTCACTCAGTAAGCTGTGTTAATGAAAGAATGAGTAAAACTGTCATTGAATAAGATAAATAAAGCTAATTTCTGTATTTTGTCCAGTGGATTAGAATTTCTCCCAACACAATAAAGATGGCAGTCAAATAGTTTTTAAACATTCTACCTCATACACAGATAAAACTGCTACAAGTAAAGGCAAGTCTCTGAGTATGAGTTTCATGAAGTAGAGATAATTCCAATACCTAATACTAAGTAGAAGATGAGCTGACACAATTCTGTTTATGTTAGAGTCTAAGACACAAAGACCCAACATGGAAGGTATTGAACAATTGTTGGTCCTGTACAATGCATCCAGACAAAGGATTCAACAGAAATGGCTAACTGACAGTGACTATAAGCATAGGTTTTCATGAAACACCAATCTAAGGATACTAGTACTGAATAAGAAGAAAATAAAAAGCAATATATCCGCATCAATCGTAAGACAAAGGCAGTGTTAGCATGGTCTTGATAGGGACAGAATGACTCATTTCTGTCCCTGAGACAAGGCCAGCAGATGTGAGCCTCCACTAGTATAGATGGCTGCCATGGGCATGAGGCTTGTCTGTATAGTAATGTACCTATTTTCACATTCCTCTGGGTATGTCCTCTCTGTTATTGTTAATAATTCCATGATAATTAGAAGCAGCATGAGTCCAGGAGGCAAGTGTGTGTCTATCTGTACAGAATGGTAAACTCTTGAACCTTCAAAACAACCCTTAAGGCTGTGAAAAATAACTCTAAAAACATTAGTTCAAAAAATATAATTTCTCAACTATGCAAAAAGTAAAGATGGGGATTCACGAATCTAAAGAAATAGAGGATGATACATTATAAGCCAACTTGTCAGAAAGATACAAAGACAGGCAGATACAAGTACAGGCATATTCTTGAGTTGGAGGTCAGCTTGGACACAAGTTTAGGCCCAATTGTGGTAGAAATGGTAATTTCAGGACAGGATCCTATGTAGCTAATTTAGCATCTGTACTTAACAGAGGCAGGTAGATCTCTAAATTCTTTTGCAATATTAAAAGGAAATGTGTATTTTTTTTTGTCTCCTAAGAATGAAGGGGCTGGGGTCTCCTGATAATGATTCTTAGGATAATCAAAAGGAAATGTATTAAATGACTGGATTGATCTAAACTTGATGTAAAATAAGACTAGGCTTATGATCTTCAAGAGATGAAAGATCCAGAGAATTTTAGAATAACAAGAAAGAACTGCTTAAAGAACTGTCTCAAGCAGAACATAAAGAAGGTGCTGTTTGGAGATCTTCAGAAAACAGATCACAGAGAAAGAAAGAAAACAGAACAGAGAGAAAGCAGGTTGGAAAGTTGTCTCCAGCAGAGCATAGACTGTCATCTTGGACTCTCAATTTGATTTTGAATCATTTGTTTTTGCTGCTCCCAGATGCCCTTCTCTTCAGAACCTCTCTCTAAACTGAGGCTGGTCCTTGGTAGGCAAAAGTTAGGAGGTAGTTTTAGGTATGAATTCTGAAGAGGTTCAACAATAATTAATATCATATAGAAGCACACATGGGGGTCTTCCACAGAGGATGAGATAGAAGAGAAGCATCCAAGGTGCTTATGCTTCCACAACATATTTACATTACCTATTATGAACCATGGAAATGTTACAAAATGTTGAATGACTGAAGTAGGCTCTCCAGCACACTCCCAGTATATTGCTGCAGGGGGTGAGTTTTACTGACCATTTGTCTCCCTTTAAAATAATGTTTTGGAAGTCATTATATATTCAAGTTATCAACTACTCAGATGCGTAGTTTGCAAGTGTTTTATTTCTTTCTGTAGATTAGTTCCTCACTCTATTAACTACATTTGTCTACTTTTGCTTTGTCTCCTAAGTTTTTCGAAAAATTTCTTGTTGATTCTATTCTCTAGAAACAGTTTTGTTATACATTCTTCTAGTAGCTTTAGCTAATGCATGGAAATATTTAATCCATTTTGAATTGTATTTTGTGACTTCAGATAGAAAGTAGTACAGTTCCATTCTTATGTATATTGATATCCAGTTTGTCCTATTCTGTTGGGAAAAACTGTCTTTTCTCTAATATATGACAATCAGCTTTGCTAAAAATTGATTGGATAGCTGGGCAAGGTGGCATATGCCTTTAATTCCAGCACTTGGGAGGCAGAGTCAGGCAGATCTACATAGTGAGTTCTGGGACAGTTGGAGCAGCAAAGTAAGACTGTCATAAAGACAAACAAACAAAGCAATACAAAACTAATTGGTTAGGTATGCAAGTTTACTTTGACATTCTCTTTTTGTTACCTTGTATCTACATTTATTTCAGTAGCACAGTATTTTGATTGTTACAAGATGGTAACATATGCCTTAATCATGCAATATTGAAAAAACAAATATTTTATTTAATTTTTCAAATTTTTATTGAAAATAGATTTTAATATACTATATTATATTGTTTTCTCCTCCCTCAACTCCTCCAAGATCTTCCCTACCTCCTATCCAAATCCATACTCTTTCTGAGAAGACAGATGTTTTAACCTGGTTTTGAAACAACACAAACTATGCATTTATCAGAACATATTATTCTACTTATTTGATTAATGTTTATATATTTATTTAAAAATTTAATTTATAACCAATACTTTTCCAAGCATTATACAAAAATCCCCAAGTCTGCTATTCATAAATGTGGTACAAAACGTTTTCATGGCTTGAATTCAATAGTGAATTAAAGAACATTTTCCTTTTCTTCTACATGGTAATTTTATTCTTGCTTAGCATGATTGGAAAAAAGAACAAGCCACACGGCTAGTGTATAAAGTATCCTGGTAATCTTCAGGTACACACTACATGAACAGAGCTGGGATAATTTTTGTCTGTTTACTCAAAATCAGCTCAGAAGCAAGACATATTAAACTTTTTGTTACCTCATTACTTTGAAAGATAAACATTACTGTTCACATTTGAGAATAGGTGACAGAAAATAAATGTCTGTACAGGTAGTTAAAAATATAGTTTCTCTTGAATCAGAATTTTAGAAGTTCCTGGTTAAGAAATGTTCTCTCTGATCTGTTTCAAAATTTCAAAAATATAGAAGTACCTAGTATTCTTGAAAGCTGGTAAAGAGTTTAAAATTGCATGAAAATCTTGGAACTTACCAATAAGGTAGGTAAAACAAATTAAAAGCAAAAGCACCACCCTAACTGTAGATAGCACTACCCAATAAAATATTCACCTCATACGACTAACATCTGTTCCTCTAGAGAACAATAGTTAATACAACTGTACTGCATAAGTTAAAAGCCAATGAGTTTGTTTCATTAGCATTTTCTACTTAATGTATCTGGGTAATGGCTAACTACAACTCACTGACATGAAAAACAAAATTATGAATAAGAGCAAGTGTGCTTCTATAAGAAACTCTTCAGATTCTACCTGCCACCAACATTCCATAACTGTCATTCTCTACCTGGATTGTTTCCTTAATAATAGCCTTTAGTTCTATTCATGTTGCATTTGATGGGATTGTATAATTTTGATGACTGAACGGGTTCTCATTTTGTATATATACCACATTTTTAAAAAAATCTATTCAGCAGGTCAAATACTTAGGTTGCTTCCATGCTTTGACTGCTATGAATAATATTGAGACAGTAGTTATCCCCTTAATATATTCAATCTATTTTGAATTTATAGCCACCTATTAGGAATTTTCTCATGGTTTGGTTCAAATAATTAACAAGGAAGTATGTTTTAAGTAAAACCTTTATTTTGGTTCAGGTTCTATGAGTTCATTCTGTCATGGTGGGAAAAGTATAGAGGCAGAAGCATGAGGCTGCTGGTTAACATTGATGTAAACCTGGAAGCAGAGATAGGGAACTCTGTCATTCAACTTCCTTTTTATCTCCTCCCCACACTTTATTCATTTGAAACCCCAGCTCACATCCATAGAACTGCCTATACACAAGGCAGATCTTGCTTTTTCAATTAATTCTCTCGGATAATGCCCTAATAAACCCATCTAAAGCTGTACCTCAATAATCGGTTAAGTGTTTCTTACTCTAATCAACAAAAATAATGGACCATCAAATCCCAGCAGTGGAACTGCTGTCTACATGGTTGTTACACTTTTACATTTGTTAGAAGTCTCCATAGTGTTTTCTGAACTTCTTGTACTAATTTACATTTCTCACAAAAGGGCATGAGTGTTCCCCTTTTATTCGCATCTTGTGATGTCTTTGTTTTTTGATAATAGCTATCCTTACTGGTATAAGATAATTTACTTTGATTTTCACTTAAAGGTCCCTAAAATTGGTGATGGCTATCTTACTTAATTATAATACATTTATTTAATTTCATTTGAAAAATAGTCTCTCACTTACTTGTATTTTTTTAACATTTTTATTTCTCCTCTGAGAAGTGGAGCCCCACTCTGGGTATCATTGCTCCCCCAGTAGTGTATCAAATCACTGCAGGGCTAGGTGCATCCTCTCCCACTGAGGCCAGACAAGGCATCCCACTTAGGGGAACATGATCTACAGGCAGGAAACAGATTCAGGGACAGCCCCGGTTCCAGTTGTTGGGAGATCTGCATGAAGATCAAGGTGCACATCTGCTACATATATGCAGGAGGCCTAAGTCCAGTCAGTGCTCACTTTTTGGTTGGAAGTTCCATCTCTGGGAACCCTAAAGGGTCCAAGTTAGTTGACTTTTTTGGTCTTCCTGTGCAGTACCTGTCCTCTTAAGGTTTGGCAATCTTTCTCCCCAACTCTACCATAAGACTCTCTGAGATCCATCCAATGTTTAGCTGTGGATCTCTGTCTCTCTTTCCATTGGGTGCTGGGTAGAGTTTTTCTGAAGACAGTTATGCTAGGTTCCTTCTGCAAGCATAATATAGTATCCTTAATAATGTCAGGGATTGGATCTCAATATGGGCAAGTCATTGGTTGGCCATTCCTTCTGTCTCTGCTTGATCTTTATCCCTGCAATTCTTGTAGGCATGACATGTGCAATTAGACCCATAAAATTTAGATATACTTGTTTTTCTGGGTCTATGAATAATGTTGTTGGTAATGGAATGATGGATGATGAAATTTTAGTATATACTGTATGTGCATGTATTTGTGCATGTGTGTGTGTATGTGTGTGTGTTTATGTAGAATTATATTATATAAAATGTACCATAGAAAATGTGCCAAAATAAACTATAAAACAAGATGAAATTCTGTAGTTGGCATTAATTAATTAGCTTTCTTTCTTTCTTTATTTATTTATTTATTTAATTATTTATTCCTTTGATATAGGGTCTAAAGTAGTCCAGGTTAGCTTCAAACTCATTATGTAGCTAAACTGATCATAAACCTATCTCCAAAGAGTTAGGATTACAGACATATATCATACCTTCCAAAAGTGGAAATTATAGGCATCAAGCCTAAATTCTGTCATTTGCAAAAACGTGAAATAATCTCAAAAATATTGTGTTGAGTTAAATTAGCAAGAAAATAAAAGACAAGGGTCTGAGATATGGTTCAGCAGTTATGAGCACTGGATTTTCCTTCAGAGAACCTGGGTTTGATTTCTAGCACCCACATGGTAGTCCTCAACCATCTATAACTACTGTTCCAGGAGATTCAGCCATTTACTGACTTATTATTATGCTTCATACACATTGTGTTGGACAGATTGGCATGCATGAAAACATTGTGCCATATAAAACAAAATAATAGGAGACTGGGGCCGGGCGGATCCCCTGCCTCAGCAGCCTCTGTTCAGGCCCCCTGAGTAAGAGCTCCCGCTGCCTGGTCGCTGGTACCCTGAAGCAGCAGAGCGAGGAGACCACCAACGCTGCCCACCCCCAGCCCCACATCCTCGGCCCAGGAGGAAACTGCACGCCCCCTGTACCTGAAGGAGGAGGGCCAGGAGCAGTAGGTCCACTGCGTCTGAGACACCACACCTGAAGGGACCGACCAGATAAACAGTTCTCTGCACCCAAATCCCGTGGGAGGGAGAGCTAAACCTTCAGAGAGGCGGACACGCCTGGGAAACCAGAAGAGACTGCACGCTGCACACAGTACTGATCCCAGAGGAAAACACCAAAAGATATCTGGAACCCTGGTGCACGGAACCTCCCGGAAGGGGCGGCGCAGATCTTCCTGGTTGCTGCCGCCGCGGAGAGCCCGTGGGCAGCACCCCGCGAGCGAACTTGAGCCTCGGGTCCACAGGTAAGACCAACTTTTCTGCTGCAAGTGACCTGCCTGGTGAACTCAAGACACAGGTCCACAGGAACAGCTGAAGACCTGTAGAGAGGAAAAACTACACGCCCGAAAGCAGAACACTCTGTCCCCATAACTGGCAGAAAGAAAACAGGAAAACAGGTC
>NC_046172.1:62568110-62646082 GCF_011064425.1 Rattus rattus
TCTGACCCAGAACTTCCTGTCTGAAAGAACTGTGGGGACAAAAATAGAGAAGAGACTGAAGGAATGGTAGTCCAATGGCCATCCCAACTTAGGATTCATCTCATGAGAGAGCACCAAGGCCTGAGACTATTATGAGTGCTGTGATATGCTTATGCTTTTTTAAAAAATATTATTTATTTGATGTATATGATTACACTGTAGCTGTTTTCAGACACACCAGAAGAGGGCATCAGATCTCATTACAGATGGTTGTGAGCCACCATGTGGTTGCTGGGATTTGAACTCAGGACCTCCGGAAGAGCAGTCAGTGCTCTTAACCACTAAGCCATCTCGCTAGCCCCGATATGCTTATGCTTACAGACAGGAGTCTGGCATGTCTGTCTTCTGAGAGGCCCTACCAGCAGCGAACACAGACAAAAGCAGATACTTACACCCAACCATTGAACTGAAGTCAGGCATCCCTATGGTTAAATTAGGGGAAGGACTGAAGAAGCTGAAAAGTAGAGAGACCCCATAAGAAGACCAGCAGTCTCACCTTACCTAGATACCAGGGAGCTCCCAGAGACTGAATCACCAACCAGGAGCATACACAAGCCCCGGCACATTTATAGCAGAGGTCTGCCTGGTCAGGTCCTAGTGGGACCTAGTGGGAGAAGATGTTCTTAAACCTTGAGAGACTTGAGGCCCCAGGGAAGGAGGAGGTTGAGTAGGGGTTACACACTCTTGGAGACAAAGGGGAGGAGGAATGGGATAAGGAACTGTGGGAGAGGGGGCAGAGGGGAAAGCAATGGCAGAAATGTAAACTAAAAAAATAAATAGAATCCTTCCATTTCTAATAGGTATTTACCATTTACAATGGAAATTATTCCTTCCACAATGAGACCTACAAATACCAAGAGGCAGCTTTCAAGTACAATGGTAGGCATCTCGTGGTGGTAAAATCATAAAAAAACAGGAAAAATTAGTATCTTTATTATTATTCATCTCTATATGTCATCTTTATGTCAAGCCTCATGACTTAAGGAAATTAGCTTTTCAGTCATTTGATATTTTTCATTTTTATAATGACTTAAAGATCCAGGGGTATGAACAGAGATATCTGTCTCTATATCAGAAAAAATATTTACTAATAGAATAAAAGTATTCACAGTTAATAACATCCATGTGTCCACAGACTCATTTCAGAAATGAGCACATTAAAACAATGCAGCTGTCATCTGAAAACATTCTTTGCTTTTGCTCATAATTACAGTGATACACATTTAGTAGTTAAAAAAAGTATGTAATAATCCAAATGTCAACGTTGAGTAAGAAGACCTGAAAATAGCCTTTAGTAATCATATCTGATTCCTCACTAATTAAGAATTATATAACTCTACGGGATGATGTCACAGGTAAGTCAGGTACAAGATAGAATGAGGCCTGTCATTGGACGAGAAGGAAGGATGGACAGGAGAAAAGTCTGAGGGAAAGTGGGGAGACTGGAAGGAAAGGAGGAAGAAAGGAGAAAGCTGTGGAGAAGCTGCAGAGAGGACGTGGAAGCTGATGTTAAGATCCCACGCGGTTCCTTTACAGATTGTTATGAATGTTCTTAAGGGATGGATATGTACAAGACTTTGTATGTTTAAGTGGGCAATTATATCCAATCAATTGGATCAAAGGTTATTGGGTTGTGTGTTCTTTCTTGGGGCAATGTAAATTTAAGAGAGTATGTGGCGGCTGGGACACTGAGCCACCTTGGAATTAGGATGTGTATTTCTGTCATGGCGGCAGCCTGCCTTGGGAACTGGATGGGTAGAGAGATTGTTGCCAGGCTCAGAGAGAGGCCTTCGGCAGTGTGATATGGAATGGAGCAAAGTGGGTGAGAGGCTTTGCTGACTGAGATTAAGATACCTATCAGATATCTTGGGGTACTGTGGTGCTGGACCTATAGCCGGTAAAAAGACTGACTTATTTTTTTATAATTTTATCACAAGATAACTACTAATGAAGGAGTGGACAACAGGAGGAAAGATAATTCTGGTTACAGATACACAGCAAACATGTGTCATTTGTATGATAGAAAAATACAATCCGTGGCCAGTGAGATGAATTCATGGCTAAAGGGTCTTTGCTGCCAAGCCTGACTGAGTTCAATCTCAGAGACCCAGTGATGGAAGAACTCAGTCATACCACTTTAGCCTTCACACGTGCTATAGTACACACAACCCTTATCAATAAACAATAGTTGTAAAAAAGCATCATGAAGTGGTTTCTCTCCCAAGAACATGAGTTTTTTTAACTTCTGTGGAAAATCCAGCTACCAGCTCATCTGACAGAAGTTCTCTATTTTATTTTGTATTCTTTTACTTTGCCCTGTATTCTATGCCATGCTAGATACTAGTTTACATTAAACCATAGACAATATTCTTAATTATGACAAGCTCTCTCTTTTACAGCTAGACCTTAGGCCTATCAAGATAATCATTCCCTTCCTTGCTTAGCATTCCTACGTAATCCTGATCAGCCCTTTTCAATAATGGCGGTTATTTTTCATGTATTGAAGCTAGCACTTCTATTCATCTTTAGCAAAATGCTGGCACATGAAAATAGCTGAGCAGACATCTATCAAACAAATAATAAATACATTTTTAGAAATAAATCCCAGCTGGTTCCTGAAAGATATTCAATTTCTCAGTGGTTGAAAGTTGTATTTTGAAATACATCCTCCCATTTAATTTTCTCAGTAAACAAATGTAAGTCATAATCTGATATTCTAATTTTTAAATTATAGGAATGGAGAAAGTAGTATTAAATCAATCAATATACATTTATTAATAATCTGCCATGCACTAGGCACCGATTCTTAAATAGACAGAAATACTAAAAATAATCTGTATTTATCCATCATAACATACCACTTCTGTCTTGATCCTCCACTGAAATGTTTCTTTCTTCTGGATATTGGAATAATTTGAAAACTCTTGATAATAAAAATAATTAGTTCTATAGCCCAGTGGTATAAAATAGTATTTCCCATATAAAATGTGCTCAGAAAATATTTTTAAATAAATGAATAAGTTAACAAAGCTAATAGACTATTTTATATTTTTAAACTTTTAAAATACAAAGAACTCATGAAGTTAGACTGCAGGGAGACAAATAACCCTATTAAAAAATGGGGTTCAGAGCTAAACAAAGAATTCACAGCTGAGAAACACCGAATGCATGAGAAGCATCTAAAGAAATGTTCAACATCCTTAGTCATAAGGGAAATGCAAATCAAAACAACCCTGAGATTTCACCTCACACCAGTGAGAATGGCTAAGATCAAAAACTCAGGTGACAGCAGATGCTGGCGAGGATGCGGAGAAAGAGGAACACTCCTCCATTGTTGGTGGGATTGCAGACTGGTACAATCATTCTGGAAATCAGTCTGGAGGTTCCTCAGAAAATTGGACATTGAACTACCTGAGGATCCAGCTATACCTCTCTTGGGCATATACTCAAAAGATGCCCCAACATATAACAAAGACACGTGCTCCACTATGTTCATCGCAGCCTTATTTATAATAGCCAGAAGCTGGAAAGAACCCAGATGCCCTTCAACAGAGGAATGGATACAGAAAATGTGGTACATTTACACAATGGAATACTACTCAGCTACCAAAATTAATGCCTTTATGAAATTCATAGGCAAATGGAGGGAACTGGAAAATATCACCCTGAGTGAGGTAACCCAATCACAGAAAAACACACATGGTATGCACTCATTGATAAGTGGCTATTAGCCCAAATGCTCGAATTACCCTAAATGTACAGAACACATGAAACTCAAGAAGGATGACCAAAATGCGAAAGCTTCACTCCTTCTTTAGAAGGGGAACAAGAATACCCTTGGGAGGGGATAGGGAGGCAAAGTTTAGAACAGAGACTGAAGGAACACCCAATATTCAGAGCCTGCCCCACATGTGGCCCATACATATACAGCCACCAACTAGATAAGATGGATGAAGCAAAGAAGTGCAGGCCGACAGGAACCAGATGTAGATCTCTCCTGAGAGACACAGCCAGAATATGGCAAATACATAAGCGAATGCCAGCAGCAAACCACTGAACTGAGAACGAGACCCCTGTTGAAGGATTCAGAGAAAGGACTGGAAGAGCTTGAAGGGACTTGAGACCCCTTATGAACAACAATGCCAACCAACCAGAGCTTCCAGGGACTAAGCCACTACCCAAAGACTATACATGGACTGACCATGGGCTCCAACCTCATAGGTAGCAATGACTAGTCTAGTAAGAGCACCAGTGGAAGGGGAAGCCCTTGGTAATGTAAATAAGAAATACCCAATTTAATAAAGATGGAGAAAAATGTATATTCTCTTTCTTAGGTTATGACATCTCAGTCCCATTTATGGATGAGTATCTCTTAGGTGCTCCACTTTGTCCTATGATCCTGATTATTGCCATTTTTTTATAATTACTCTATCTAGTACTGCAAAACATTAAAAGAACCTCAACTATTCATATATGCTGTAATTACTCCAAATACATGCTTTTGGGATCAAGGAATCAGAAGCTGAGCACTAGTGAGTCATAAATGTGCCAAGGTCTCATCTCTCCCTAGGCCTCACATATACTATCTATAAAGGACAATAGATGAACATGAAGATTGCATGAGAATGGTCTCTATTAACCAATTGAGAAACCAACCTTTCTCTGACACTCTATCTGCATGCTGCTAATTTATGGGAATTGTTTCAAAACTGAATAATACTTTCTGTTATTATTGTGATACTTATATACTTTGGGAATGCAAAGTAAGATTTCTTTTGGAACTAACATTTTTAATTAATTAATTTATTTATTCACCTTACATCCCAACTGCTGCCCCCACACTTCTCTCAATCCCCACCTCATAAGTCCCTCACCACATCCCCTTTTCCTCTGACAGGGTGAAGGCCCCAATTTCTTTCCCCCAGCCCTGTCACATCAAGTCTCTGCAGGGTTAAGCACATCCTC
Organism: Rattus rattus; assembly: GCF_011064425.1. Classification (NCBI taxonomy): domain Eukaryota; kingdom Metazoa; phylum Chordata; class Mammalia; order Rodentia; family Muridae; genus Rattus; species Rattus rattus. Next base: position 62,573,115 of record NC_046172.1, read on the forward strand.
ATCCACTGAGGTCAGACAAGACAGCCCAGGTTGGGGAACTGATTCCACAGACAGGCAACAGCTGTGGGATCAACTTCTACTCCACTTATTGGGGATCTACATGAATACCTGAGCTTCATATCTGCTACATATGTATAGGGGACCTAGGTTCAGCCTGTGTATGCTCCTTGGTTGGTAGTTCAGTCTCTGGGATCCCCAAAGTGTCCAGCTTAGTTGAGTCAGTTAGTTTTCCTGTCGAGTTCCCATTCCCTCCAAGGCCCTCAATCCTTCCCTTAACTCTTCCATAAGACTCACCTGCACTTTGTCTAAAGTTTGGCTTTGGGTCTTTGCATCAGTTTCTGTCAGCTACTGGGTGGAGCTTCTCAGAGGACAGCCATGCTAGACTCATTTCTGCAAGTATAATAGAGTATCATTCATAATGTCAGGGATTGGTGCTTGGCCATGGGATGGGTCTCAAGTTGGTCTCGTTATTGGTTGGCCATTCCCTCAGTCTCTGCTCCATTCCCAGTCCCTGAATTAATTTTTTTTATTTTAAATTTTAAAAAGTTAAATGTTTTATTAGCTATTTTATTTATTTACATTTTAAATGTGAATTCTGCCCCACAAACCCCCTATCCCATCCACCTCCTTGTTGCTTCTATGAGGGTGCTTTCCCCACACCACCTACTCCCAGTCCTGCCTTAGCATTCCCCTACACTGGGGCATCTAGCCTCCACAGGATCAAGGGCCTCCCCTTCCACTGATGTCAGATAAGGCAATCCTCTGCTATATATGCATCTGGAGCCATGGGTCCTCCCAACCCCAGTGTACACTTTGGTTGGTGGTTTAGTCCGTTGAGGTCTGGTTGGTTTATATTGTTTTTCTTCATAGACAGGATAAATTTGGGCTTGAAAGTTTTGTGGGTGGGTTGATGTCCTTATCCCTCCTAACTAATGGAGGTAGCCAAATAAGAGAGCTAATATTTTTAATAACCATATTGTCATTATTAAATTCCACATTAAATGGGGAGAATTAATCATAAATAAATTTAGCACACATACCCCACTAGCTTGAATTGAAACAGAGTGGACTCCCTAGCTGCTCCTTGGATTAATCATAGGATGCTCTGCTCTGACCTAAGATTTAGACCCAGGAGCCAGGAAAGAAAGCTGTGGAAAATTAAACGATTGACAATTGAGAAGAATTTTAGCCTCAGTTACAACTATCAAGAGAGGGGACAAAGTCACTGGAAATTGGATTCTCCCCACTGAGAAACATGGGGTATTTTTAATTAAATTATTCTCATACAATATATTTCAAACATATTTTTTGTTACAGTAATACATCTTCGTTCTTTAAATACTGAAAAGGTATTTCTAAATCAAAGATTATCAAGGCTTCTGCACAGAAGAGCACTAACCCTGTCAAGAACACTTGACAGGAAGAGATTTGATGCAGAGCTCCATAGCCTAGCTCCTTGTTTTCACAAACAGAGGAGTTCCACTGTGGCAGACATGCCCTGATTTAATGAACACAAAGGTCAGTGAGAATTTTCCAGTAAGGCTGTCATTTAGAATATGTGCAAACCGTCTCCATTGCTGCTACAACCAGCAGGTTTCCTACTGATTTTCCCTCCACTGAAAAACAGGGGAAAAGATAACTAGACAGAAACAGATTTATTCAAGTCTCAGATTGAGGAAGATTAATTAGACCTTCCCTCTCATAACCTTCATCTTAGGGGCAGATTTAGTTTTGAGGGACTACATGGGACAGTAACTGGGAAATTCCTTGCTCATTAGAAAAAGAATGCTTAAGTAGCTTGCATTTACACATTTACACTGTATATCAAAGCAGATCAAAAAAGAAAGTAAGCCTTTTTTCTTCAGGCAAACCATTACTTGGAAAACTTTATTTCCCATATATCCTTTAAACATCAGAAAAACATTGTAGTTTCATATTTTTGTCTGTTGTTACAATATTTTTTATAAAACTTATTTTTTATAAGTTTTACAGGGTTTTGCTACAGTAATGTCCTCTTGGTTTTTCCCAGCTCCACAGAGGCATAATTGATAAATAAAACATTCATATTAAAGTTGTATCATGTGATGATCATTATATGCATACATTATGAAATGAACTCCACATACATATACATAGAAATATTATCACATGCTGACAAGAATAGTGGATATTGCTGACAGTTGTATGCAACACTATTTTAATATTTGTCATGAATTACCTTAAATCTGACATCTGTATTGTCTCTTTTCCGTAAATGTGTTGTTTTTAGCTTCTAAAATTAAAGCATACCAAGATGGGCATGAGAGATCATGACTGTAATCACAGCATAGGAGGAAAATAATGAGTTTGAACCAAGCACAAGTTACAGGGTGATTGGTCAACCTGTATCCTAGAGTGAAACCTAGTCTCACAAAAGAAAACAAAATTAAAGTGAACACAGCAGAATAGGACACGACTTTTCAGATTATTTCAAAATTGCAAAGTAAACAGGCAAAAACATTTTAGAATGAACGTCTTGATTCCCAATAAAAACATGTTTTCCTTTTCTGATAATGGACCAAGACAGAGGTAGAGGGAATAACAATGAAACAAAGAAACTAAGGGACTAAAGGAACAAAGTGAGTAATGTAACTAGCTAGTCACAGAAAGCATAAGTAATGAAAATGCGGGCGCCTTAGGTTACTGCATAAATCAATGGATCATTTTTCTGTACTGCCCAAACATCATCAAAGCTAACAGCCAATGAAAATCAATCACACATTTTAGTAAAAACAAGAAAAAATCTATGATACAGATTCGTTTTTTATGATTTTGTTTGTTCATTGAACAAGAGGTTCACTCTGTATCTAAGACTGATGAGAAACTCTCTATACAGCAAACTACAATCCTTTTTCCTCAGCCCCCAAGTAGTGGGATAACTGTTGCTATAACACCCAGCTTGAAGATATGATTTTGATTTCCCAAAGAGTAGTACTTTTGTGGAGGAAGGAGAGGAAGATGATGCAGGTTTTCACATGGCCCATGCTGCAAGCTCAGTATGTATGTATGGCATTGAACTCCTGATCCTCTTGCCTCTACAAGGGCTCAGATTACAGGTATGAACCATCAAGATAGTGAAATAGATTTTTCTTGAAAGGAAGTCTACTTTTTTGGAAGTGAGGTATCATTTGGAAACCTAAGAATCTAAAATGTTATTTCCTTGTAATCTTCCTCATCTACAGTTCCATTTATCATAATCCTTTACCAACAATTTAGATAGTCACTTTGCTTTGAGAACAAAGATCACTAATTTGACATTAGTTGCTATTCTCAGCAATTATTTTCTGAGTTTTCACTAGACTGATCTCTGAATAATTACATTACCTGTGGGATATTCAGTATTGATGACACTTACTATCTAGACCTAGTCTTTTATGTCAGAGTTCTACCACTTTGAGTTATCATTTTAGAATCTAAAGAATACCATGACATGGACATAAAAACACTTATCCACTACATTATTTTATTGATGTATATATTACAATTAATAACATGAAATTCCTAAAGTATTCAGCTTGATAAATAATTGATTACATATATATATATATATATATATATATATATATATAAAACCATTGCCTAATATATGCTCTGACCCCATTAAAAGATAGAGATTTAAAAAAAGACATTGCACTAGAAATATACTGATATAAATAGAAAATTTCAGGAAAGAATTAATGAATGTGGTAACATCTTAAATGAGTAGCTTGAGCCAGTACTAGGAATCTCATTTGGGAGACTATGAAAATTTGGAGTATAACAGGAACAGTGGAACCATGCAACTGACAAACTAGAAAGACTTACAAAAATCAGGGAAATGCAAATCAAACCTATATTCACACTCATTCTCATACCAACCGGAATAGATATTATCAAAATTACATAAAACCATTGTTGTTAGGATGCAGGGGATTAAAGAATCCTTATACAAGCTTAGTAAGAACGTAAGTTAACCTAGTCATTGTAGAAATAACTATAAGCCCATTTGAGAGCCAACAAGATGGCTCAGGGAAAGAAGTCTAATGATCACAATTTGATACTCCAGCTCCACGTGGCAAAAAAAAGAGAACTTACTCCCTCAAACTGTTCTCTGATCTTCACATGAACACTGTAGCATGTACATACGAGCAACACACACAAATTCATTAATAATTAATTTTAAAGATTAAATACATAAATCTCTTTCAAGACCTATAAAATAAGTAAAATGGAGACAATCTGATAACAGAAATAAAACAAATAATAAAGGGAGATGACCTGGAAATAAGAATAAAATAATTTATTATATATAAGAGACTGTCATATGTATTCAATAAAATTTTACTTGGCCATAAATAATGAAATTATTTTCTTTGCAGGAAAATTAATGAAACTGGAAATCACTCTGTTAAGCAAAATACATGTAGCATGTTTTTTTTCTTTTGCATGTAAAATTTAGGAGAGAAATGAGTATATTAAAATGGAACTATTAGGGAAGTGAGTGGGAAACAAGGAGTTAAGGAAACAGAGTAGAGATCAACAGAGATACAAATGATCAAATTACATTATATGCATTATGAATATGTCATTATAAACGCATTACTGTGTACAATTAATACATCATAACTTTAGACACAAACATGAAATCAACTTTCCTTAACAAATATATAAATACTTCAGTTATGAGCCAGTAGAAATTATTAAGCAAAATATTTTTTTTTAAAAAAAGAAAATGCTGATTGTGTTTAGGCTTTCATCTCTAAGACAAAATGTCCCATATAAACAACTTAAGGGTAGGGAGATATACTTTATCTCATGATTTCAGAAGGTTCAGTCCATGACTCTTTGGCATCATGCATTTGGACATAACATCATGCTGGCAAAATTATATAGCAGAGGCATTTCTTCACACATAGTGTCCAGAAACAATAGACTAATCAGGACAGTATATATTTTCCAAGGATCTACTCACACCAACTAAAACTGTGAAGAACATATAATGCTCAAACTATAACACTGACATTTCCCTAGAGCAGAGAGACACTTAATACTTGCAAAAAGAAAGAAGACATTCAAAATGTTAAAACCAGTGCCTGGTTTGCCATAGTGAAACTGATGTGTGAGGAAGACCTCTGACTTCTGATGCCATCCCCAATGCCAGAGACTAAGTAACTGGGATATCATTCAGTCAAGTAGCTGAGTATCTCAGTCATCTCTCTCCAAGCCTAGAAAGACTAGCGAGCTTGATTCTACCCATGGAAAATCAGAGCACAAAAGATGGCTAAAATTTGTTCTTCTAATGAAAAGCAAAGCCCACATTAAGAGGCTCAAAATGTAGCCCAAACATAGTGAAAAACACCAAAAAAAAACCTCAATATCATGACAGAGATCATAGAAGGAGCTTTTAAGCCTATCTTAACAAAAGATCTGATCATAGATGAAACAGACTCACAGTTCTGTATGTTTTACTCTGAGACAGTTAACAAAATAATGCCTTTATAAGAAAATAAATTTAAATTAGATTCATCATATTAGGTGAATCAAGCTACTTTGAAACACAATTAAAATGCCACAATGTAGCCATCTCTCCAGCATCTCGTAGATAATTTTTAAATATTTGCTTTAAGGAAACAACAAGCTGGAGGAGGAAAAGTAACTCAGTGCTATACCAGAGAAGCATAACAAAATATTGGAAACAATTTGAAAAACATTTTAAATCTTGAGATGAAAAACATTAGCAGTGAAATTTAAAAATGTGATAGAACACAGGGAAAGTAGCCTGTGCTAACAGACAAAAGAACTGGTGAGGTTGAATGAGCTCAGACCTCAGGAATAACAGAGATTTGAGATCATCAGGAGTCCACTTCCTACCTGTATCTGTACCTGTTCTGGAACACATAACCATGACACCCCACTGAAGGACCATAGATAGTCAGTCAGGTAATATAACACCTGGAGTACTTCCCCATGCAAAAGGAGCATCACTAACATTTCAACCTCAGCTTACAGGAAACACCTACCCCCTAAATCCCACCCTACTTCTTAATATTTAGATAATCCTATTCCATACAGAATAAAGCACACAATTTATTTCACTGAACATCCTCCGAGCAAGGCTATTTTCACTGAGATGTAACACTTGGGAAAGAGTTCTCTCTCCTGAAGTATTCACCACTGGAGTTTGGACCCACCTGACTGGCCAGGTTCATGCCATCACCACTGCCTGTGCTGCTGTCACTACCAACAAGAGACCTGGGACCCTGGCTACCAGCCCTCTGCAGGCCACTGAAACCTTTTCACTTCTCTTCTTTTATTTTTTTTTTATTTTATTATTAACTTGAGTATTTCTTATTTACATTTTGACTGTTATTTCCTTTCCCGGTTTCCAGGCAAACATCCCCCCAATCCCTCCCCCTCCCCTTCTTTATGGGTGTTCCCCTCCCCATCCTCCCCCCATTGCCGCCCTCCCCTCAACAATCACGTTCACTGGGGGTTCAGTCTTAGTAGGACCAAGGGCTTCCCCTTCCACTGGTGATTTTACTAGAATATTCATTGCTACCTATGAGGTCAGAGTCCAGGGTCAGTCCATGTATAGTCTTTAGGTAGTGGCTTAGTCCCTGGAAGCTCTGGTTGCTTGGCATTGTTGTTCATATGGGGTCTCCAGCTCCTTCAAGCTCTTCCAGTTCTTTCTCTGATTCCTTCAACGGGGGTCCCGTTCTCAGTTCAGTGGTTTGCTGCTGGCGTTCGCCTCTGTATTTGCTGTATTCTGGCTGTGTCTCTCAGGAGAGATCTACATCCGGCTCCTGTCGGCCTGCACTTCTTTGCTTCATCCATCTTGTCTAATTGGGTGGCTGTATATGTATGGGCCACATGGGGCAGGCTCTGAATGGGTGTTCTGTGTCTGTTTTAATCTTTGCCTCTCTATTCCCTGCCAAGGTATTCTTGTTCCCCTTTTTTAAAGAAGGAGTGAAGCATTCACATTTTGATCATCCTTCTTGAGTTTCATTTGTTCTAGGCATCTAGGGTAATTCAAGCATTTGGGCTAATAACCACTTATCAATGAGTGCATACCATGTATGTTTTTCTGTGATTGGGTTAGCTCACTCAGGATGATATTTTCCAGTTCCAAACATTTGCCTACGAATTTCATAAAGTCATTGTTTTTGATAGCTGAGTAATATTCCATTGTGTAGATGTACCACATTTTCTGTATCCATTCCTCTGTTGAAGGGCATCTGGGTTCTTTCCAGCTTCTGGCTATTATAAATAAGGCTGCGATGAACATAGTGGAGCACGTGTCTTTTTTTTTTATATGTTGGGGGCATCTTTTGGGTATATGCCCAAGAGAGGTATAGCTGGATCCTCAGGCAGTTCAATGTCCAATTTTCTGAGGAACCTCCAGACTGATTTCCAGAATGGTTGTACCAGTCTGCAATCCCACCAACAATGGAGCAGTGTTCCTCCTTCTCCACATCCTCGCCAGCATTTGCTGTCACCTGTGTTTTGATCTTAGCCATTCTCACTGGTGTGAGGTGAAATCTCAGGGTTGTTTTGATTTGCATTTCCCTTATGACTAAAGATGTTGAACATTTCTTTAGGTGTTTCTCAGCCATTCGGCATTCCTCAGCTGTGAATTCTTTGTTTAGCTCTGAACCCCATTTTTTAATAGGGTTATTTGTCTCCCTGCGGTCTAACTTCTTAGGTTCTTTGTATATTTTGGATATAAGGCCTCTATCTGTTGTAGTGGATTGGTAAACATCTTTTTCCCAATCTGTTGGTTGCCGTTTTGTCCTAACCACAGTGTCTTTGCCTTACAGAAGCTTTGCAGTTTTATGAGATCCCATTTGTCGATTCTGATCTTAGAGCATAAGCCATTGGTGTTTTGTTCAGGAAATTTTTTCCAGTGCCCATGTGTTCCAGATGCTTCCCTAGTTTTTTCTTCTATTAGTTTGAGGTATCTGGTTTGATGTGGAGGTCCTTGATCCACTTGGACTTAAGCTTTGTACAGGGTGATAAGCATGGATCGATCTGCATTCTTCTACATGCTGACCTCCAGTTGAACCAGCATCATTTGCTGAAAATGCTATCTTTTTTCCATTTGATGGTTTTGGCTCCTTTGTCAAAAATCAAGTGCCCATAGGTGTGTGGGTTCATTTCTGGGTCTTCAGTTCTGTTCCATTGGTCTATCTGTCTGTCTCTGTACCAATACCATGCAGTTTTTATCACTATTCCTCTGTAATACTGCTTGAGTTCAGGGATAGTGATTCCCCCTGAAGTCCTTTTATTGTTGAGGATAGTTTTAGCTATCCTGGGTTTTTTGTTATTCCAGATGAATTTGCAAATTGTTCTGTCTAACTCTTTGAAGAATTTGATTGGTATTTTGATGGGGATTGCATTGAATCTGTAGATCGCTTTCGGTAGAATGGCCATTTTTACTATATTAATCCTGCCAATCCATGAGCATGGGAGATCTTCACTTCTCTTCTAAGAGCTCTACTACTTCCAGCATTCTTAGCCAGACTGGAGTCTAGTGGAACCTATTAGTCTCTGGCTTGGCCTCGCCCTCCTTTTATTGCTCATTAAGAAACAGAAGAAGAAAGGACCACAATAGAAAGTAATAGCAGAAGGAAAAACAGAAGGAAGGAAAACTAGTCAGCTCAAATGGAGGGCTATTTAAAAATAAAATGTCAGAAGCAAAAATAAATAAATAAATAAATAAAAACAACAAGTGTTCTAAAATGTTGGGACAGAATAAAAAGAGACAATATTCAGGGTATAGGTTTAAAGAGGGCCTGAGAACATCAATAGGAAAATGCTTATTCAAAGAAATAACTAAAAGAAAAGATACAAATAATCAAATACAGAAAGGTGAAAAGTCCATAAACTGTTTTAACTCAACAAAGTCTACCACGATGTGAATTATAATTAACCTTTCAAAGGAGCAAGATAAAGAAGATTCACTGGTATAAAAGAATTAAAACAAGGCCAAGGGATTGTCTCAGTTGGTAAACTGAAGGACCTGGATTCTGTTCAAGTTTTGCTTCCTTTCATGTGTATATGGGTTCTGCCTGCATAGATGTTTGTGTACTGCATCCCTAATGCCCATGAAGGTCAGAAGAAGGTGTCAATCCCTTGAAACTTGAGTTACAGGCAGTTGTAAGCTGCCTGACAAACTATTGGACACCAAATTCAGGTATTTAGGAAGAGCAGCCAGTGTCCTTAACCACTGAGCCAGCTATCCAGCCACAGTATATGAACTTTGAACTCATGTAAAAAGAAATATGTACCTATAATCCCAGAATCCCAGTACAGAGGAGAGAGAAAAAGGAGAATTTCTTGAGCTTTCTAGATAGCCAGTCTAACAAATCAATGAGCTCCAGATTAATGATAGACTCTGTCTCAAAATAAATAAAGAAATGAAATGGGGATAGGAACGGTGATAATTAACATTTATTTCTGCTTTCCACATAGACATGCAAGCATATGTGTGCAAAGTGCCACAAACACATGCATGTGTACACACACACACAGAGTGAGAGAGAGAGAGAGAGAAGAAGAAGAAGAAGAAGAAGAAGAAGAAGAAGAAGAAGAAGAAGGAAAAGAAGAAGAAGAAACAATTAACAAATTGTCATATCCCATTCAGACAGATAATAAAGAAATATCAATAGTTACATTGCTAGAAGAAAGGACCTAGCCAACACTATAGACCATTTCATCCACCTCTTCTGAATATACATTTTCCGTCATTAGTTGTTATGTAACTAGCCACAAAATATAACTCAATACATTTTATTCAGAATAAAATCAAATATAAATGCATAGAATCAAAAAGTATGAATCTGAGAAGCCAATTACTAAAAGACTGAATAAAGAAAAATACTACTTTTTAAATAGAAAATAATGATACAACATATCAAAACGAAAGAGATTGACGGAAACTAAAATTAAGGGGAAAGTTTATAGTAATTATAGTTTATAACAGATAATAAAATGGTCTCAAATTAAAATATGTATTACTGCATCTAAAGAGCCTAAAAAAGTACATAGTAAATCCAAAATTAATAAGAAGGAGGCAAGGATAAATATTAGAAAGAAATAATGACAAAAGTAAACAGTATGAGATACCAATAAAACAAATACCTTTTTCTTTAAAAAAAAGTAAAAAAGACAAAAAAAAAAAAAAAAACAAAGCTTTAGCTAAACTAAGAAAAAGACATAAATCACAGAAATAAATATAATAAAAGCCAGAAACAAGAATGGGAGACCTTACAACAGATAATGCAGAAATAAAAATGATAATTAATGATTATTATAACTATACCTGTAAATCTATCTGGATAAAAGAGAAAATATCTGTATACATATACCCTACAAAAATTTAGCCATGGAAAAACGTGAAATCTCATCAGAATAATAAGTAATGAAATTGACTCAGTACTAAAAATGTCTGCCATCAAAGAGAAGCACATGGCCAGATACTAAATGCAAACATTTAGAGGACAAAGATCAATAGTTCTTATGCTATTTCAATAGCAGAAAGGGACAGAGTTCTCAAAACCCATTCTATAAGGCAAATCTGGACCTGGCATGAGAAATACTGCTAATATACCATTAGATTTAATTTATTATTATTTTATTAAGTTCTACATTTAGATTCATCAAGAATACTAATAAACTGAAACTAAAAGCTTACTAAATTGGTACCTTTGATGAACTAGAATTAATGCCATTGATTCAAGGGTAGTCCATTTATATAAATCAGTGACATATGACACATCACAGCAATAAGATAGAAGGACATGAATCATATAATTAGCATATAGCACTTATGCCAAATGGAGGGAAACTAAGATTGCCACTTTCACAATTTCTAGTCAACATATTACTGAAAGTGTTACCTAGACAACCAGGTAGGCACTCTCTTCCTGGAATTGGAAGTAGAGATGAAGATACAGTGATGTATGTCCTATAGATTTCATTATTTGCAACATACAGTTTCTCCTCTCAATCATTTTTTGAGACAGTTTCTTTTCTTTTCTTTTTTTTTTTTTTTTTTTTTTTTTTTAGGTTGGCCTTGAATTCATACTACTTCTACTTTTTCCTTTCAAGAGTTGGGATCACAGGTATATGCCATTATACCTGTATTTCTATTAAGTTTAACTTTTTAACATATCAGATTACTCTTAAGATTTATTACAGAATCAAACCACCAGTGCAGAGCGACGTAAAAAAGAAAAGCCAATACTCAATTAAACATGACCAACATTGCAGACATTATTGTCCTTTTCAACTTGATATGGTAAAATTGATCACTAAGTGTGACTCAGCATGATTCTATTCCAGTGTCTCCTGTTGGTGTTGTGTGTAATTTGTTACCAGTTTTCACTTGGACCTATTGAGAATCCATTGCATTTTAATGAGATGGCTAGCAACGATTGTCTTAGTCATTTTGTTTTTCCTGTTATTCTGATAAAATAACTCAAAGTAACTCAAGGGAGAAAGTGAGGATTGATTTACCATTCAAGGGTATAATCCATCATGGTGGGGAAGTTAAGAGAGCAGGCGCCTGAAGCAACTGGTCACATTAAGTGCACTATGAGGAAGCAAAACATCATGGTTATGCTGATTAGCTTCTCTTTCACCTCCTACATAAGTTCAGCACAGCTCAGTGAATCAATGAGTTTATTGGGGTTACTAACAAAACTCAAAGATAGAGGCACCATCAAAGTTCACGCTAGTATGGGTGATGATTCAGGAACGCCGAAAGGCTGAAATTCACATGCCAACTTGCAGGGCAGGCAGTTCAACAGGTTGTAGTGTCCTTTCCAGACACTCAGTTGGTCTGAGCCCCTTCCAGGCATCTGCGCAGGTCTTTGCCACTTCCAGGCAGCTCAGCCTGTCTAAGAATGCCTCTATACCTATTCGGGGAAGAAGGAATTATTCTATCTGGTCAGTTTCAGGGATTTCCTAAAGGTTCTGAGCTGTCTAGTTCTTGAGTCTTAGAGAATATCCATTTAGAACATCTTTAATCTTAAGGAAATTCCGTGCAGGCTGGAATGTTTCACCTTGACTGCTACACAGCAGCATCCTCTAACTTTTTTCTTACAAGCTCATTCTTCTACACAGAAACTAGGCTACCCTTGAACTCACAAAGATCCATTTACTATGCCTCTGCCCCTGCCCCTGCCCCTGCCCTTGCCCCTACTCCTGCCTCTGCCTCTCGAGTGCTAGAATTAAAGTATGTGCCATCATGTCTGACACATTATATTTTCATACATGTACTTAATGTATTTCAATAATACTTGCCATTTTTTACATTTTTGTCCCCTACACACACTGACTAATCTCATTACTCATCTTAACTAGCACCCCTTTTATTTTCATGCTTTGTTTATTTATTTTTATTCATTCATTTATTTATTTATTTATTCCCTTTATCATAGTGATCTGGTAAGTTTCATTAAGATTGCTTACATAAGCATGCAAAAGGGTTTTTGCCCTCAGGAATAACACCACCTCTGGAGCTGCAATACCACTTTCAATGTGTGTAAATCCTCAGGGAGGTGTAGGATCCCATAAGCCCCCCTTCATTGTGACTGGATATGAATGGGCTCCAGGTTGTATAAATCTTATGCAGGTAGTTACAGCTGCTGGAGTTCAAGAGTGCAGCAGCCATATCATGACTGAAAGTCAGTTCTCCACACCCTTCCCCCAGCCCTTAGGTTATTTCCAGACGTGCTTCAGCGATGTGCCCCCAGCACTAGATATATAAATGTCCTAGTCGTGTAATAATCACTTATTTTTCAGCATTGGGACTCATTATTAGTTTTTGCAACTCTCACTGCATAAAGAAACTTCACAGAGTGACAGCAGCACTAATCTCTAGTCAAAAACATAGTTATTTAGAATGCAATTTGACAGGTAGATCGTGTCTATTTGCAAAACAGCAGTTACTTCTCCAGTGGAGCTGATGACCTCTTCATCCATTGACTTTTGATTAAATTTTTATTAGCACATATGAGTTCTCTTCTGTGAAATGGACCCCAAGTCTAATCAAAAAGCAGTTACTCACGCCTATAATAGACTTGACACCATTGTACCATGTGTAGCTTTCCTGGATACTCATTATTATTACACCCAAAGTCTGCATCTGAGTAAAACTTCACATGACAATTTTTTCTAGTAGCTTGCACACTTTTGACCCTATGAAGACTAACTACTAGGGAGGTAGCCTCCAGCCTAATTAAAGCTTGACTTTTATAAGTCCTGTCGCTGCTAAAAACAGCTTTATCCACCCACATAGGGTAATTCCATTCAAACTTTTTTTAAATTCATCTTTAACTATCTAACCAACCAACTCTCTAAATTCCCTTAAAGCTTTATAATGCATTGTTCATTAGGTGGACCTTCTCCTCCACTCTCTGCTCAGCACAATCTCCTGGGACTCCCCTCACCACTTAACCTTTACATTCACTCAACCTATCCATACCAAATATGTCCCTTTCCACTTTCATACCACATACATTGTACTAATTCCATCCCGCTTAAGGAATCCCTTTTCTTCTCTCATGTGCCCTTTTTAGTTTCAAGGTCTCTATATACACTCACTCCTACATAAATGCACAAACATAAAAAGTGGAAGCTAGAATTTACATATGAAATAAAGGATGCAGTATTTATATTTCTAAAGCTGAGTTCTAGCACTTAATATATTTGCTAGTCCCAAACATTTCTTGAAAATTTCCTAGTTTCATTTTTTAAGGCTGAATAAAATTTCATTGAATATATGTATAGCATTCTAATCATCTATAGGCTTGTATTTTTCTAAACCAAAAAACTTTTGCTTTGATCATCCTTTCATTTGTTGATGGATATCTAGGTGGATTCTATCCATATCCTTCCTGTTATTTATAGAACAACAATAAACATGGATTTCCATATTTGTAAATATAAGCATGAGTATAGGGCCACCCATGGACATGTGGGCACCCTATCAGAGGCTACTGATTCTCTTCCCCAATAGCAATCAACTTCTAGCAGCGCCTCAGTTAGGGGCAGGATCCTCTTCATATGCCCCTTCCTTAACTATACTGGTACTGTGTCTTATTTGATCTCAGATAGGTCTTGTGCAAGAAACCACAACCAGTGTGAGTTTATAACTGCAAAACCCCTTCTATGTTCAGAAAACACTGTTTCATATTGGTCCTCTTTCTCCAGAGCCCATAAGCATTAGGGGTAGAGGGTAATATTGGTGTCTTGTTTAGAGTTAGGTAATTCACAGTAACTTATTCTATGCATGTTGTGAGTCTCTGTACTAACTACCATGTACTATGTCCCATTGCCAGCTTGTGTCACTAGGTGGTACTAGCATATTTGTAAGATGGGTTCTGGTAAAAGGAAGTTAATCCACTGGAGGCACCCCCCTCAAGGCTATTGGGAAACTAGATTTTTCCTATCTTGGTTTCCCATCCATCATGGAGTAAGTAGCTTTCTTTTGCCACACACTATTCCATGAACTGTCTCACTATAGACTCAAAACAAAACAGATAAGCAACCATGGACTAAAATGTATAAAACTATGAGACAGGAAGAAAAAACTAACACGAAAGGCAAACTCAAATAGGTCTTAATTATCTCTAGCATCAAATAAAATTTACATGAAACAAATAAGCATAGAATAAAACATGGATGTCCTTTATCTTTGGAGACTGATTCCACACTTAACAAACATCTATGAGGTGGTTTGAATATGTACAGCCTCCATATATCATTTGTATGAATACTTACCCCAAAGGGAGTGGCATTAATAGGAGGCTCAGTCTTCTTGAAGTAAGTGTGGCCTTGGTGGAGGACCTGTGTCACACTAGGGGCCATATTTTCAGGTCTCCTATGCTCAAGCTCTACACAGTATGACAGTTTCCTTCTAACTGTGGTCAAGATGTACAACTCTCAGTTTCTTTTTCTTGTATCATGTCTATCTGCCTAATGCCAGGATTCCTGCCATGATGATAAAGGACCAAATGTCTGGCACTGTAAACAGGCCCCAATTAAATGGTTTCCTTTTAAAAAAGTTGCTGTGGTCATTGTATCTCTTCACAGCAATAACAGCTTATCTAACAAAATCTGTGAAAGAATTTATTCTGGTCTCCATCTACATCCCATAGCTAGGGCTGTCCCACAGTCCTCCATACGCAAATACTGTCCAGAACGAGCAGTCTCCCAGGATTGCTGTCACTCCTAACCTCATAGGTGACACCACCACTTTTGTTTCAATAACTGGCCAAAGAGAGACCCACCAGGAGTGCACAGGGCATAAGAACCACAGAGTAGCATGTAACAGGACCCTTCAAATCACCATCTGCACCCCAGAGCCCTGTGTACCCAAATCCTGCTGGGAGAGAGACGGTTGTCCAGGAGTGCTGGCACACCTAAGAGCATGAATTTACAGGCCCACAAGAGGGAGAAGTTCCAGTCAGAGACCACAAGACCAACTAAAAGCAGAGGTAACCAAATAGCAAGAGGCAAGCGCAAGATCATAAGCAACAGAAATCAAGGATAATTGGCAACATCAGAACCTAGTTCTCCTACAAGAGCAAGTCCGGAATACCCTAACACACCAGAAAAGCAAGATCCAAATTTAAAATAATATCTCATGATGATGATAGAGGACTTAAGGAGGACATAATTAACTCCTTTAAAGAAATACAGGAGAACACACGAAAAAAGTTAGAAGACCTTAAAGATGAAACGCAAAAATCCCTTAAAGAATTACAGGAAAACACAATCAAACAGGTGAAGGAATTAAAAATGGAAATAGAAGCAATAAAGAAAGCACAAAGGGAGACAAACCTAGATAAAGAAAACCAAAGAAAGAGAGACAAGGAGTCATAGATACAAGCATCACCAACAGAGGACTCCATAGAAATTATCGACACAACTGTTAAAGATAACGTAAAAGGGAAAAAGCTACTGGTCCAAAACATACAGGAAATCCAGGTAACAAGGAGAAGATCAAACCTAAGAATAATAGGTATAGAAGAGAGTGAAGAATCCCAGCTCAAAGGACCAGTAAATATCTTCAACAAAATCATAGAAGAAAACTTCCCTAACCTAAAGAAAAAGATGCCCATAAACATACAAGAAGCCTACAGAAACCCAAATAGATTGGACAAGGAAAGAAACTCCTCCAGTCACATAATAGTCAAAACACCAAATGCACAAATAAAGAAAAGAATATTAAAAGCAGTAAGGGAAAAAGGTCAAGTAACATATAAAGACAGACCTATCAGAATTTACACCAGACTTTTAGCCAGAAACTATATGAAAGCCAGAAGATCCTGGACAGATGTCATACAACCCTAGGAGAACACAAATCCCAGCCCAGGTTACTGTATCCAGCAAAACTCTCCAATTAATATAGATGGAGAAACCAAGATATTCCATGACAAAACCAAATTTACACAATATCTTTCTGCTAATCCAGCCCTACAAAGGAAAATAAATGATAAAGCCCAACGTAAGGAGGCAAGCTACACCCTAGAAAAAGCAAGAAACTAATCGTCTTGGCAACAAAACAAAGAGAAGAAAAGCACACAAACATAACCTCACATCCAAATACAAATATAACAGGAAACAACAATCACTATTCCTTATTCTCTCTCAACATCAATGGACTCAATTCCCCAATAAAAAGATGCAGATTAACAAACTGGAAACACAATGAGGACCCTGCATTCTGCTGCCTACAGGAAACCCACCTCAGAGACAAAGACAGACACTACCTCAGAGTAAAAGACTGGGAAAAAACTTTCCAAGCAAATGGTCTGAAGAAGCAAGCTGGACTAGCCATTATAATATTGAATAAAATCGATTTTCAACCAAAAGTCATCAAAAAAGATATGGAAGGACACTTCATATTCATCAAAGGAAAAATCCACCAAGATGAACTCTCAATCCTAAATATCTATGCCCCAAATACAAGGGCACCTACATACGTAAAAGAAACCTTACTAAAGCTCAAAGCACACATTGCACCTCACACAATAATAGTAGGAGATTTCAACACCCCACTCTCATCAATGGACAGATCATGGAAACAGAAATTAAACAGAGACATACACAGACTAAGAGAAGTCATGAACCAAGTGGACTTAACAGATATTTATAGAACATTCTATCCTAAAGTAAAAGGATATACCTTCTTCTTAGCTCCTCATGGTACTTTCTCCAAAATTGACCATATAATCGGTCATAAAACAGGCCTCAACAGATACAGAAAGATAGAAATAATCCCAAGCATTCTATCAGACCACGACAGACTAAAGCTTGTATTCAATAGCAATAAGGAAAGAATGGCCATATATACATGGAATTTGAACAATGATCTACTCAATGATAACCTGGTCAAGGAAGAAATAAAGAAAGAAATTAAAGACTTCTTTGAATTTAATGAAAATGAAGGTACAATATGCCCAAACTTATTGGACACAATGAAAGTTGTGCTAAAAGGAAAACTCATAGCTCTGAGTGCCTGCAGAAAGAAATAGGAGAGAGCATATATCAGCGGCTTGCCAGCACAACTAAAAGCTCTAGAACAAAAAGAAGCAAATACACCCAGGAGGAGTAGAAGGCAGGAAATAATCAAATTCAGAGCTAAAATCAACCAAGTAGAAACAAAAAGGACCATAGAAAGAATCAACAGAACCAAAAGCTGGTTCTTTGAGAAAATCAATGTAAGATAGATAGACTCTTAGACAGACTAAGGAGAGGACACAGAGAGTGTGTCCAAATTAACAAAATCAGAAATGAAAAGGGAGACATAACTACAGATTCAGAGGAAATTCAAAAAATCATCAGATCTTACTATAAAAGCCTATATTCAACAAAACTTAAAAATCTGCAGGAAATAGACAATTTCCTAGACAGATACCAGGTGACAAAGTTAAATCAGGAACAGATAATCCATTTAAACAACCCCATAACTCTTAAAGAAATAGAAGCAGTCATTAAAAGTCTCCCAACCAAATAGAGCCCAGTTCTGGATGGGTTCAGTGCACAATTTGATTAGATCTTCATAGAAGACCTCATACTAATATTATCCAAATTATTCCACAAAATTGAAACAGATGGAGTGCTACCGAATTCCTTCTATGAAGCCACAATTACTCTTATACCTAAACCACACAAAGACCCAACAAAGAAAGAGAACTTCAGACCAATTTCCCTTATGAATATCGACGCAAAAATACTCAATAAAATTCTAGTAAACCGAATCCAAGAGCACATCAAAACAATCATCCACCATGATCAAGTAGGCTTCATCACAGGGATGCAGGGTTGGTTTAATATACGGAAAACCATCAACGTAACTCACTATATAAACAAACTGAAAGATAAAAAACCACATGAACATTTCATTAGATGCTGAGAAAGCATTTGACAAAATTCAACACCCCTTCATGATAAAAGTCCTGGAAAGAATAGGAATTCAAGGCTCATACCTAAACATAGCAAAAGCCATATACAGCAAACCAGTAGCTAACGTTAAACTAAATGGAGAGAAACTTGAAGCAATCCCACTAAAATCAGGGACTAGACAAGGCTGCCCACTCTCTTCCTACCTATTCAATATAGTTCTCAAAGTTCTAGCCAGAGCAATCATACAACAAATGGATCAAAGGGATACAGATTGGAAAGGAAGAAGTCAAAACATCACTATTTGCAGTTGATATGATAGTATATTTAAGTGATCCCAAAAGTTCCACCAGAGAACTACTAAACCTGATAAACACCTTCAGCAAAGTGGCTGGGTATAAAATTAACTCAACTAAATCAGTAGCCTTTCTCTACACAAAAGAGAAACAAGCAGAGAAAGAAATTAGGGAAAGGACACTCTTCATAATAGTCCCAGGGGTTGGGGATTTAGCTCAGTGGCAGAGAACTTGCCTAGCAAGCGCAAGGCCCTAGGTTTCATTCCTCAGCTGCAAAAAAAAAAAAAGACATAATAGTCCCAAATAATATGAAATACCTCAGTGTGACTTTAACCAACCAAGTGAAAGATCTGTATGATAAGATCTTCAAGCCTTTGAAGAAAGAAATTGAAGAAGACCTCAGAAGATGGAAAGACCTCCCATGCTCATGGATTGGCAGGATTAATATACTAAAAATGGCAATTTTACCAAAAGTGATCTACAGATTCAATGCAATCCCAATATACCAAATCCAAATTCTTCAAAATACCAATCCAATTCTTCAGAGAGTTAGATAGAACAATTTGCAAATTCATCTGTAATAACAAAAAACCCAGGATAGCTAAAACTATCCTCAACAATAAAAGGACTTCAGGGGAAATCACTATCCCTGAACTCAAGCAGTATTACAGAGCAATAGTGATAAAAACTGCATTGTATTGGTACAGAGACAGACAGATAGACCAGTGGAATAGAATTGAAGACCCAGAAATGATCCCACACACCTATGGTCACTTGATTTTTGACAAAGGAGCCAAAACCATCCAATGGAAAAAAGATAGCATTTTCAGCAAATGGTGCTAGTTCAACTGGAGGTCAGCATGTAGAAGAATGCAGATCGATCCATTCTTATCATGTTGTACAAAGTTTAAGTCCAAGTGGATCAAGGACCTCCACATCACACCAGATACACTCAAACTAATAGAAGGGAAAGTGGGGAAGAATCTCAAACACATGGGCACTGGAGAAAATTTCCGGACAAAACACCAATGGCTTATGCTCTAAGATCAAGAATCAACAAAGGTACATGTTCCACTGTGTTCATAGCAGCCTTGTTTATAATAGCCAGAAGCTGGAAAGAACCCAGATGCCCTTCAACAGAGGAATGGATACAGAAAATGTGGTATATCTACACAATGGAATATTACTCAGCTATCAAAAATAATGACTTTATGAAATTCGTAGGCAAATGGTTGGAACTGGAAAATATCATCCTGAGTGAGGTAACCCAATCACAGAAAAACACACATGGTATGCACTCATTGATAAGTGGCTATTAGCCCAAATGCTTGAATTACCCTAGATGCATAGAACACATGAAACTCAAGAAGGATTACCAAAATTCAAATGCTTCACTCCTTCTTTAAAAGGGGAACAAGAATACCCTTGGGAGGGAATAGGAAGGCAAAACTTAGAACAGAGGCTGAAGCAATGCCCATTCAGAGCCTGTCCCACATGTGACCCATACATATGCAGCCACCAAACTAGAAAAGATGGATGAAGCAAAGAAGTGCAGGCTAACAGGAACCAGATGTAGATCTCTCCTGAGAGACAAAGCCAGAATATGGCAAATACATAGGCGAATATCAGCAGCAAACCACTGAACTGAGAACGGGACGCCTATGAAGGAATCAGAGAAAGGACTGAAAGAGCTTGAAAGGGCTTGAGACCTCATATGAACAACAATGCCAACCAACCAGAGCTTCCAGGGACTAAGCTACTACCCCAAAACTATACATGGACTCATCCTGGGCTCCCACTGCATTGGTAGCAATGAATAGCCTAGTAAGGGCAGCAGTGGAAGGGGAAGCCCTTGGTCCTACCAAGACTGAACCCCCAGTGAACAGGATTGTTGGGGGAGAGTGGTAAGGGGAGGAGGATGGGAAGGTGAACACCCATATAGAAGGGGAGGGAGAGGGGTTAGGGTGATGTTTGCTTGGAAAATGGGAAAGTAATAACAATTGAAATGTAAAGAAGTAACCAATTTAATAAAGATGGAGAAAAGGAAAAGTTATAAAAAGTAAAAAAAAGAATTACAGAAAAACACAACAAAACAGATGAAGGAATTGAACAAAATCATTGAGGATCTAAAAATGGAAATGGAAAAAATAAAGAAATCGCAAAGGGAGACATCCTCAGAGATAGAAAACCAAGGAAAGAAATCAGGAGTCTTAGAAACAAGCATCACCAACAGATAATGAGAGACAGATGAATGAATCTCAGGGGCAGAAGAAATCATACAGAACATTGACACAACCATGAAATATGATGTAAAACACAAAAAGCTCCTAACTCAAAAAATCCAGTAAATCCGTGACACAATAAGAATATCAAACCTAAGGATAATATTTACAGGAGAGCAAAGACTCCTAACTTAAATGGCCAATAAATATCTTCAACAAAATTATGGAAGAAGACTTTCCTAATCTAAAGAAAGAGATTCCCATAAACATACAAGAAGCCTACAGAACTCCAAATAGATTGGACTAGAAAAGAAATTCCTCCAGTCACAAAATAGTCAAAATACCAAATGCACAAAACAAAGAAAGAATATTAAAAGCAATAAGGGAGAAGAGTCAAGCAACATATGAAGGCAGACCTATCAGAATTACACCAGACTTATCACTAGAGACTATGAAAGCCAGAAGATCCTGGACAGATGTCATACAGAAACTAAATGAACATAAATGCCAGCCCAGGCTACTACATACAGCAAAATATATTTACATAGATGGAGAAACAAATCCATGAGAAAACCAAGATATTCCATGACAAAACCAAATTTACACAATATCTTTCCACAAATCCAGTCCTATGACAAAGACAGACACTATCTCAGAGTAAACTGCTGGAAGACAATTTACCAAGCAAATGGCCCCAAGAAAAAGTGAGAGTAGCAATTCTAATATGAAATAAAATCAACTTTCAACCAAAGCTTTTCAAACCAGATAAGGAAGGACGCTTTATATTCATCACAGGAAAAATCCACCAAGATGAACTCTCAATCCTGATTATCTATGCTCCAAATGCAAGGGCACCAAAATTCATAAAGGAAAACTAACTAAAGTTCAATGCACACATTATTCCTCACACAATAATTGTTGAAGATTTCAACACCCCACTCTCATCAATGGACAAACATGGAAACAGAATATAAACACAAACCAAGAGAAGTTATGAACCAAAACGGATTTACCAGATATTTATAGAATATATCATCCTAAAACACTATAGCTTCTTCTCAGCAGCTCATGGTACCTTCTCCAAAACTGACCACATAATCTGTCAAAAGACAGGCCTTAACAGATATAAGAAGATTGAAAGAATCCCATGTATCCTATCATTACCACAGACTAAGGCTGGTCTTCAATAACAACCAAAATGACAGCCCATATATACATTGAAGAAGAACCACATTGTACTCAATGATAACTTAATCAAGAAATAAAGAAACTAAATATGAAAATAAAGGCACAACATACCCAAACTTATGAGACACAAGGAGAGCAGTGATAAGAGGAAAATCCGTAGTTCAGAGTGGCTCCAAAAAGAACCTGGAGAGAGTGTACATTAGCAGCTTGACAGCATACTTAAAAACTCTAGAACAAAAAGAAGCAAATACACCCAAGAGGAGTAGAAGGCAGAAAATAATTAAACTCAGAACTAAAAATCAACCAATTAGAAACAAAAGGAACTATACAATTATCAACAAAACCAGGATCTGGTTCTTTGAGAAAATCAAGGAGATAAACCTTAGCCAAACTAACCAGAGGGCACAGAGAGTCTATCCAAATTAAAAAAAATCAGAAATAAAAAGGGAGACATAACAACAGAATCTGAGTAAATTCAAAAAAATTCTTGGATACTACTACAAAAGCTTATATTAAACAAAAGTGGAAAATGAGGGAAAAAATGGACAATTTTCTAGACAGATAACAGGTACCAAAGTTAAATTAAAATCAGATAAACCATATAAACAGACTCATAACTCCTAAAGAAATGGAAGCAGTTATGAAAAGTCTCCCAACCAAAGAAGGCCCAGGACCAAATGGGTTGAGTGCAGAGTTCGATAAGACATTCATAAAAGACCTAATACAAATACTGTTCAAACTATGCAGCAAAATAGAAACAGAAGGAACACTACTCAATTTCTTCTATGAAGCCACAATTATGCTTATACCTAAACTACACAAAGACCCAAAAAAGAAAGAGATATTCAGACCAATTTCCCTTATGAATATCAATGCAAAAATACTCAATAAAATTCTCACAAACCAAATTCAAGAACGCATCAAAATTGTCATCCATCATGATCAAGTAGGCTCCATCCCAGTGATTCAGGGATGGTTCAATATAAGGAAATCCATCAACATAATCCACTATGTAAGCAAACTCAAAGAAAAAAAACACACAATCATCTCATTAGATACTTGGAAAGCATTTGAAAAAATTCAATACCCCTTCATGTTAAAAGTCTTGGAAAGTTAAGGATTTCAAGGCCCATACCTAGACATAGTAAAAGCCATACACAGCAAACTACTAGCCAACATCAAACTAAATGTAGAGAAATATGAAGCAATTCCACTAAAATCAGGGACTAGACAAGGGTGTCCACTCTCTTCTTACTTATTCAATAGAGTACTCGAAGTCCTAGCCAGAGCAATCAGACAACAAAGGAGGTTAAACCATACAAATTGGAAAGGAAGAAGTCAAAATATTACTATTTGCAGATGATATGATAGTATACCTAAGTAACCCCAGACGTTCCACCAGAGAACTACTAAACCTGATAAACAACTTCAGCAAAGTGGATGGGTATAAAACTAACTCAAACAAATCAGTAGCCTTCCTCTACACAAAAGATAAATAGGCTAAAGAAAGAAATTAGGAAACAGCACCCTCTTGTAACTCTCTGCTGTGAACCCTGTTCACAGTCCCATAATCTGCCCCTGTTGTCATTGCCACAATTCCCAGTATCCTAGTAAAATCAAAACTCTAGAAGCTTGTAAATTATCAATCACATTTATATCACTCCACAAAACATCCACACAATATTCTCAGAGCCAATTGATAATGAAATTAACCGCCCACTTAGATTAAGACAAATTTTCCTATAGTAATCCATCCCTTTTTATAAGATATTCACAGCTAATTAAAGTCACATGGGGTGGATCATCCTTCTCCTCCCTCTATCTTCTCTTCTTCTCCTGTCTTTCTCCTCTCTCTCTCTCTCTCTCTCTCTCTCTCTCTCTCTCTCTCTCTCTCTCTCTCTCTACACACACACACACACACACACACACACACACACACACACACACGTATATGTAGCATAAATGGTTTTCTGATTTCTATGGAGAATGTAATGCTAAATTTTTTTTCCTTTCTGCGTGATTTATTTAGAAAATTTATCTCTCTTCTGCTCATATAATGTTCTTAGCAAAGTTACTTTATTCTGCTGGTCATGGTGGTACATGAAGATCTTTGGATATAGGGGTATGAGGATCAGAAGTTGAAAGCTAACCATGACTACATAGTATGTCTGAGATACTAGAGAGATCACTGGATAGGTAGAGTGCTTGCAGCTCTTCACGAGGAATAGAATTCAGTTCTACATACCCATATTGGGCAGCTCACGTTTCCCCTTATCTCCAGGGTATCTGTCACCATCTTTTAGACTCCATGGGCCTCTGTACACATGTGGCATTTACAAAAACAAAAACACACATATACATGTAAATTTTAAAATACATCTTAAAAAAACAACAAAAATTGTGATTTTGAGAAAGCCCTGGGATATACGAGATCCCAGTTTAAAAAGAAAGAAGAAAAAAGAATAAAGATATTTTTAATTTATGCTCTTATTTGGGTTTGTTTGCGGGAATTAGATTCCCTTGAGCTGGAGTTACAATTGTGAACTTCCTTATGGGTACTGGGAATTCAATGTGGGTCCTCTAGAACAAACAGTGCAATCAAGAACTGAGCCATCTCTCCAGCCCCTTTAGTTTATTTTAAAGTGATATTAAGCCTCATTTTTTTTCTGTTCAGATTCATGTACTTTCTCTATTAGTTGTGTTGATGATGATTGGCAGGAAGCAAATGAAAGGGTGTGTGGAGAGTCGTGAAAGTCCACCTTACAAAAAGAGATTTTCTGCTTCCTTTACAACCTCTCCCTGCCTCATCTCCAGCACTTGCCTCCTCAGATCTTCCCAAAAGATTCTCCAAAATTCAGAGAATTACGCTTTACCAGCCTTTCAGGGAACTGCAAAGTTATTTCCTCTAAAGACTCAGTCCCACCACATACCCATCCACCCTGAAAGGCCACTATGTGTTCTACTCTTGTGAGTTGCTAGAACAATTTGCTACAACCTTATCCTGTCTATCCCATATGTGGGACTACCTTATATACTTGTTCCTGTCCAGGAAGGGCTTCAGAAATTTCTGCAAATATCAAAGTTCCCAGGTGCCCAAGTCCCCTATATAATAGCACCATATTTGCATGTAAACTGCACACATCCCTCCACATACTTGAAATCACCTCTACAAGACTTAAAATACATAAGAAAATATGCACTCTATATAAATGGTTGTATTGGATTACTTAGAGAATGAAAGAAAAGTCTGCAAACATTCAGTATAGATGTTGTGTTTTTCTTCCAGATATTTCCTGTGTGTAATTGATTAAATGTGTGTGAAACCAGATATTAAGGGATACTATGTCTTAAAAACCATGTTATCCAATGGTTGAATACCATTGAAATTTGGGTAAACTAAGGAAAATATGTACCCATGAACCCTGGTATTCTAGCTGGATAGAAGGTATCCAAGCCTGACATTGTTGAGAAACCACCAACTTCCTTACAGGTGTTATTCAGAATGACACCAGAAACACCCTGTCTACATTCTGGGGCCAGGTATAAGCATTTTACTTCAGTCTTCTTGTTATCAGGTTGCTTTACCTCTCTCTGTGTCCTTGTCATAGGAACACCCTTTGATTGTAGAACAGTGCGGGTCTTTTTTGTTTAAAAAGACTGAAAAGCAATAGTTATCACAACTTCAGGACAAATAGCAGAAACCAGCAAGGGTTTCAGTTATCCTAGATTTAAGTGAGACAATCCCAACTGGACTTCCGTTTTTATTACTATGACTATTGTTAATATTATTTGATTGAGACATGGTTTTCATGTATCCAAGGGTTGGTACAAATATAGATATAGATATAAATATAGATATAGATATAAATATAGAATTAAATCTATATATGAAATCTTTGACCATTGCCCCCCTCTTGGTCCACCCTCTGACAGTTTCTCATCACAATCCTCCTCACCCTGTCTCTAAAAGGATGCTCCCCTCACTAGGCCTCCCCACTCCCTAGGGCCTCAAATCTCTTGAGAATTAGACACTTCTTTTCCAAATAAGGCCAGACCAGGAAGTCTTTTTCTATGTATGTGTCAGTATCCTCCGACCAGCTCCTGTGTGTTGCCTGTTTGGTGTCTCAGTGTCTGGGAGATCCTAGGGGGCCGAGTTAGTTGAGACTGCTCATCTTCCTATGGTGGTGTTCCCCTTCAGCTTCTTCCATCCTTCCCATAATTCCACCATGGGGGGGGGGTTCCAGACTTCAGTCCAATTGTTAGATATAAGTATCTGAATGTGTCTCAATCAGTTTCTGGTTGGGCCTCTCAGAGGAAAGCCATTCTTAGTCCCTGTCTACAAGCATACCATAACATCAGTAATATTGTCAGGTCTTGGAGCCTCCCCTTGAGCAGAATCCCAAATTGGTTGGTCACTGGACTACCTTCAGAGTCTTCTCCATTTTGTCCATGCAGTTCTTTGAGACAGGAACAATTCTGGGTCAGAAACTTTGACTGTGGGATGGTAACCCCAGCCTTCCACTTGAGGCCCTGTCTATCTACTGGAGTTGGGTGCTTTTTAAATTTTCTCTCCCCAAAGTTGGGCATTTCATTGAGTCCTGTGAGTCTCAACTCCCAGGTCTCTGGTACATGTTGACGAAGATATGGAGCAAACAGAACATTAATCCTTTGCTGGGAGGACTACAAAATTGTGCAACCACTTTGGAAAACAATTTGGTGGATTTTCAGAAAATTGGAAATAGTTCTACCTCACTATCCACCTATACAACTCCTGGTCATATACAGAAAAGATATTCAACTATCCCACAATGACACTTGTTCAACTATGTTCATAGCAGTTTTATTTGTAATAGCCAGAAACTGGAAACAACCTAGTGGTCCCTCAACTGAAGAATGGAAATACAAAATGTGATACATCTATACATTGAGGTACTATACAGCTATTAAAAAAAGATACCATGAATATTGCAGGCAAATGGATGGAATTGAGAATATCATCCTAAGTGGGGTAACCTGGACCCAAAAGTCATGGATGGTATATAGTCACTTAAAAGTCAGCATAAGAGCTGAACCAATCCCACAGCTATCTGTACCCAGATCCTGTGGGAAAGAGAGCTGGACTCTCAGAAGTGTGGCAAGGGGCAGGATAGATGTCCAGATGTCCATGATAATTAATAGAAATCTGAAACTTGCCAGGATGTAAAGCTTAGGGGCAGGGCATCATGACCTGGGATAAGGGAAAGACCCAACAATCAATGGGGTGACCTTAATTGTGACTCACAACATTGGGTTTATGGAACCTGAAGAGGCTATGTCTTGTAACTAAGCAAGGACCACAGTGAAGCTATAGTCACACCAAATCATCCACAAAACTCTTGACTGAAAATTTCTCCTGTCTATGAGAAATGCAGGGCATATAGCAGACCAAAGCAAAACCTGCCCCAACAAGAGACCCATCCCATGGGTGACCACCAATTCCTGACATTATTAATGATACTATGTTAGGTTTGCAGACAGAAGCATGTTGTCCTCTAGGAGATTCTACCCAGCACCTGACTCAGACAGATACAGACACACAGCCAAACATTGAATGGAGCTTGTGAACCCTTATGGAAGAGTTGGGAGAAAGATTGAAGGCCCCAAAGGCGATAAGACCTCTAAAGGAAAACCAACAAAATCAATTAACTTGGACCATTGAGGCTCTCAGATATTAAACTACCAACCAATTAGCATACACAGACTGAACCTGGGCCCCAAAAACATATATAGCAGAGTGCAGCTGTGACATCAGTATAGAGTCCATGCTGTTTACTGCCAGTTATATCAGTGATATCATCCTAGACCCAGAGGATACAAAAGACCATGTACATAAACCTCTTCTACAGTGACAGGATGGATCAATGACATCAATAGCAAATCTGGTGTCAAAAAGGCTATTTTATTTAATGTGGTCTACATTGTGGGCTGCATGCATGCATCAGGGAAATCATCATAGTTTCTTGTGTAAGTTATATCTCAATAGTATCTATGGACACAATCCTGTTTGCTTGTGACAGCAGGCAGTATTGATATCATTATAGATTCCAGTTGCAAGTATCATCACACATATTTCTCAGATGGCCTTCATAACACTTAACATGAAATAGGCAGCAGTATTATGTACTTCAAGATAGACTCTTCCAGCAGTAGGGCTCACAGACATCACCAAGCTCCTGAAGGTAAACACTGACTAGGGATATAAACATGGTTACCATAGGCAGCAGTGTTAAGTGGCATCAAGATATTTTCCTTTGCAATTGTTATGAATAATGTAATCCTTACAGTCCAAAGTATCATAATATCCCTAATATCCTGGTGGCTAGTAGCAGCCATCATCAGGCTTAAACCATGGTGTTTATTGCCAGGAGGTATTTTTGACATGTACACAGTTTCAGAGGATGTATCAGACCATGGCAAGTAATGTCTTCTCTAGTGGCAGGATAGACCTTTGACATCAAATTGGTTGCAACCAGCAGCACAAATCACATATATAACATGGTACGAGATGGCAGAAGTATTGATTGCTGACATAAGCATAAATTCAGGTAGTATTTGAGTAATTCATATTCCAATTGGCAGCAGAGAACACGACCATACTGGCTGTTCCTGGCATCAAGGATTGTGGACACACAATGGTATCTTTTCCCAAAATATACCAATGATCTCAATATAACATATCTCAGAACACTTGACAACATGACCTCAGGCAACAATATTGACTATAAACTTCAGAATAGACACTGGTGGCTGGAGAACTCCTTAATATTAACATTCTCTTCAGAAGCAACATGGACTATGTGTAACATGGGTACTGTTGGCATCATGGATGATGGACATCAACATAATTTCTGAGGGCAGGTTAGACTGGTGATGATTGTATAATTTCCAGTGGCAACAGGGAACATTGACGAGGTTGCCTGTAGCAGCATGGATCTTGTGCTATCCTACCATATATGTTGCTAGGTTTGTCAGTGACGTCAGTATATACTCAGAGGGAAAGAGTTTATTGGCATAAATCTCTTCTAATGTCGCAGGATGGATCACTAACACAAACATCACTTCTGGTGGTAGTATACATGATAGTCTGTAGCAAGGGATAAATGCACGCATCAGGAACCTCACCATATTTTCTTGTGGCAGGTAGAATCTCAATAGCAATGAAGGACATCATATTGTTTGCTGATGACAACAGGTAGCACTGACATGAACATTGCTTCCACTAGAAAAGTGGGATCACCAATATAATCATCCTAATCCATAGCGGGACCTGGGATCATTAACATCTTGTAACTTGTAACAGCATGGATCAGGGATATACTGTAATGTTTGTTACTGTGGAGTTGTCATTGACATCATAGTTTCACTGGAAGTTCAGATCATATACTGAAACCTCTTCTCTAATTCCAGCATAGATCCTCAACATCAAAATAGTTACAGCTGGAAAGTATCTATAAGGTTGCAGAATTTATATCAATAACTATTCTGGTGGCAGATAGGATCTTATACATGGTATGCTTTACAGAGCAACTACAATCATACGTCAGGGACATCACCATAGTTTCCTGTGGCAGGTAGGACCTCAATAGGAATAATGGACATCATCATGGTTGCTGGTGGGCCAGAGGCCTCAGTGATCTAGGATACACCATAGTGTTTGCTTCTAGAAGGTATCAGTAACATTGATGCAGTTTCAGAGGACAGATCAGACTATGAACAGAAACTTCATTTCTATTGGCAGGATGGATCCTTGACATAAAATGTGGTACAGCTGGCAGCATATATTTAATATATAACATAGTCTCAGATGGCAGAAAAATGGATCACAGACATCAGTATAGGTGCTGGTGGCAGCTAGAATCACTCAGATTAATGTGGTCACATATGTCACCAGTGATCACTGACGTTATAGCTGCTCATTGCATCAAAATTCATGGGCATACAATGGTGTTTGTTGCCTTAATGTATCACTGACCTCAACATATCACAGAAAGGTTAACTCAACAAAACCTTAGTTAGCAATATTGACTACGAACTTCACCATAGACATTGGTAGCAACAGGTTTCCTTTACATTATCAGTCTCTTCAGAACCAACATGGACTATGGCATTCAACATAGATGCCAGTGTTATCATTGATGATGGACATC
Organism: Rattus rattus; assembly: GCF_011064425.1. Taxonomy (NCBI): domain Eukaryota; kingdom Metazoa; phylum Chordata; class Mammalia; order Rodentia; family Muridae; genus Rattus; species Rattus rattus. Next base: position 62,603,439 of record NC_046172.1, read on the forward strand.
AGCATAGTTTCTGGTGGCACTTTGAATTAGTGATATTAACATTGTACTCATTTGCAACAGGGATCACTAAAATCAAGGTTACCTGTGGCAGCATTTATCTTGGGCAATACCATTGTATCTGTTTCTGAGCATATCATGGACATTGGTATAGATTCAGAGGGCAAGAGAGAATATTAACATAAACATCTTCTCCATTGTCAGGATGGATCAATGACATCTTGATCAATTCTTCTGATTTCAGTGAGGATCTTATGCATAATATAGTCAAAAGTTATGATTAGTCAGCAGGGGCTTCATGTGCATAATAGGCATTTCATACACTCCTGTGTTTTGTTGTACTGGTACATGTCCCTAATGCATGCATTTATCCTTTGGTACATGGTAGTTTCATAGGGCAGGTCCTACCTGCCACTGGAACAATAAACACCATCACAATTAGTGATGTCAGTATGCAGCCATGACATCAACACTGCTTCAGGAGGCAAGTCAGGTCACAGTCATAAAACACGTCTCTGGTGGCAGCACAGTACACATACGTCAACATGACTTAGGCAGTATTATCGACCATGAACTTCAAGACAGACTCTTCTAGCACCATGGATAACAGACATCACAAAGTTCTTCAGAGGCAGCAACATCTATGGATAGTAATATATTTACAGGTAGAAGCATGGATGAGTGACATCACTATTTCTGTTGGCAGTTGTGGTCACTGATATCATCCTGGTCCAAAATGGCAGCACAAATATTTAATATGATGCTTGCTTATTGCAGCAGGGACTATAGATATAGTATGATATCTGTTGACAATTGTATCACTGGCATCAGTGTTGATTCAGAGGGTAGAAGAAATTATGGACATAAGTCTCTTCTCCAGTAGCAGGATGAATCAATTATATCAAATTTCTTCTTGTGGCAGAAAGGATATTACTCATAATGAGGTCTAAAAAAAAGAAAAAATATGCATGTATCAGAGACAGCAGCACAGTTTCCTATGGCAAGTAGGATCTCAGACACCAATCTTATTCCCAGTGCCAGCTGAGAACACTCACCTCAATATGACCCTGCACATCAGTATAGAACTTGGAATTCAGCCTGTTCTCATGCAGCAACACAGATCCTTGTCATCAATAAGGTCTTCCTAGGAAATAGAAACGATGGATGCCATCATGTTTCCTGGGTCCAGTATATAGCACTGACAGCAATATAGGCTCATATTGTAGATCATATCAGAGACTTAAAACTAGTTTTCAATAGCAGCACACACTACTTACCTCATTATGATCTTTGGAAGCAGTTGTGACCATGAACTTCACAATTGACACGCTGGCCACATTGATCATAGACATCAAGAAGGTCTTCAGAGACAACACTGACTATGGATCTCAATGTGGTTATAAACAGTAAAACAGGTGAGTAAAATCAATATATTTCTCTTAGCAAATAGGACAATTGATATCACATTCTAGTCCAAAGTATCAATAGGGATCATTAAAATCCTGGTTGCCTGTAGCATTAGGGAATCTTGGATATACTATGATGTTAATTGCCAGGAAGTATCAGGAAAATCATGGTAGTTTCATAGGGCAGCGAGGACCATGAGAAGAAATCATATCTATAGTGTCAGAATGAATCATTGACTTCAAAATTATTATAGCTGTGAGTGTACTTCTCATAAAGAACATTCTCACAGGTGACAGAAGCATGCATCACTCACATCAGTATAGATTCCAATGACAATTGGATTCATTCATATTAATGTGGTCCCAAGTGGGGAAAGAATCACTGATAACATGGCTGCTTGTGGCATTAAAGAATATAGACATACAGTGCTGTCTCTTCCAATGATGTATATATCAGTGAACTCATGGTTTACATGAGGGGATTCATGCATGCATCAGGGACATCAACAGAGTTTCCTGTAGCAGGCAGGATCTCAGATATTAATGTGATCTCTAGTGCCAACTCAGAACACATACCTCAATATCACCTCAACTGTCAGTATAGACCTTGGAATTAACATGTCCTTAAATAGCAGCAGAGATCCTAGCCATAACCATGGTCTCTATCAGCAATAGGAATCCTGGAGTCCATCATGATTCAGCATTGCCATCAACATAGCTTCAGGTTGCCGTTAGGATCACAGACATCAAACATGTCTCCAGTAGCAGCACACAACACTTACCTCACTTTGACTTTAGACAGTGATTGAATTACCGTGGAATTCACAATAGATCCTTCTGGTTGATTTAACTAGAGGCCTGAAATATCATGGACATACAGTGGTGTCTGGTGTGACTATATGTATGACCTCAACATAACATATCTCAGAACATGTAACTCAACATTATCAAAGGCGGCACTATTGACTGAACTTCATTGTAGATTCTGATGGTCTCAGGGATTCTTAACATTGCTATTTGCAATGACCACATAGATTATGGATGTCAACATGATTATCAGTGACAACATGGATTATTATCAGTAATGTCACTATTTCCCTTGGTAGTTGGGATCACAGATGTCATCAATCTGGTCCAAAGTGGGAATAGGGATCACTCATGATCTGGTTGTCTATGGCAGCAGGGATCTGTGAGATAACATGGTGTCCATTGCCAGGAAGTACAAAGGACATGAAAATACTTTCAAAGTGCAGGTATGACCATATAGAGAAACCTTATTTCTAGTTGTAGAGTGAATCATTACATCAAATTACTTATGAATGCAAGATACTTCTTAGATTTTCTGCAGAAGCATAGATAATAAGCATCAGTAGTGATTCTGTTGGCAATTAATAAAGTCATATTAATGTGGTCACAAATGTCATAAGGGATCAATGACATATTGGCTACTAGAGACCAGAAGAATTATAGACACACAGTGGTGTCTGACTTTTATAAATACATACTCAACACATATCTTGTCTCAGAACATGTAACTCAACATGATCCAAGACAGCATTATTGACTGAATTTCATTGTAGATTCTGATGATCTCAGGGATTCTTAACATCCACAATGTCTTCAGCACCAACACTGACTATGAATATCAACATGGCTACTAGAGGCAGCATGTATGACTCACATAATCAAAGTCTCTGCAGACTCTTTGCATTAGTGACATAAACATGGTACGCCATGAAGCTAGGATCACTGACAATAAGTTTGCCAATGGCATCAATTATCTTGGACAATACCATGGTGTCTGCTGCCAGGTATATATCAGTGCCATCAGCACTGATTCACAGGAGAGAAGAAATTATGGTCACAAACCCTTCTCCAGTGACAGGATAGATTATTGACAAAACTAGCACTTATGGTGGTAGTAAGGATATTGTGTGTTTCATGGTTGATAATAGGTTCTACATGTATGTATCAGGGACACGAACAGAATTTCCTATGGCAAGTTGGATCTCATAAATCAATCTGATCTCACGTGCCAGATAAGAACATTTACCTCACTATGACCTCATGTGTCAGTATGGACCTCAGAATTCAGCATGTTCTCCAGAAGCAGCACAGATCATAGCCATCACAAGGGTCTCCAACAGCAGTAGTAATAATAGACTCCATCATGATTTCTGGTTATAGCATGCAGCACTGACATCAACACAGCTTCAGGTTGCATACATGATCACTAGCATCAAACATATCTCCAGTAGGATCACACAGGACTTACCTCATTATGACCTTTGGCACCAGAACTAACAATGAAATTCACAACAGATTATTCTGGTTGAGTTATCGCAAACATCAAGGCCTCTTCAAACATGCTACTTATGGTTCACAATGTGGATACAAATGACAGCATAGATGAACGACATCAATATTTTTCCCTTGGCAGTTGGGATCACGAATGTCATCAATTTGTTCCAAAGTGGTAGTAGCAATTATTCACTGCCTGGTTGACTGTGGGCATAGGAATCTGAAATATACTATGGTATATCTGTTGCCAGGGATATCAAGACAGTTTCATAGGGCAGGTATGACCATGTACAGAAACCTCTTGTCTAGTGACAGAATGCAACATGACATAAAAATGGTTACAGCTAGAAGAACCCTTCTCATGAATTGGGCAGAATCTTAGAAAATTGGCATCAGTGATGATGCCATTGCCAGTTAGAAACAGTGATGTTAATGTGTTCCCAAGAGGCAGCAGGGATCACGGACATGGCTGCTGAAAGACTGAAATATATATAACAGACAACCGTGTCTGTTGCCACACTATATGTGACCTCACCATAATATATCTCAGAACATATGACTCAACATGATCTCAGGCAGCAGTATTGACCTAAAACATTACCTTAGATTCTGCTAGCCCCAGGGATCATTTACATTAAAAATATCCTAAGAAGCATCATGGACTATGATTTTAAACATGGCTACTGAAACCATCATAGTTTCTACAGGCATTTGGTAATGGTGATATTAACATGGTAAGCAGGTGCAGCAGGGATTACTGACAACCAGGTTGTCAATGGCAGCATGGACCTTGGACAATACCATGGTGTATGTTGCCAGGTATATATCAGTGACATCATCATCAATTCACAGGGCAAATCATACATCTCTTCCCTAGTGGCAGGATAGATCACTGTTATCACTATCACTTCAGGTAGCATTAAGGATCTTGCATGTAACATGGTCAAAAATCAGGGGCTGCATTCATGTATCAGTGATCTCAACAGAATTTCCTGTGGCAGATAGGATCTCATATATTAATATGATCTCCATTGCTAGCTCAGAACACTTACCTCAATATGACCTACCACATCATTACGGACCTTTGGATTCATCAGGTTCTCAAGCAAAAGCATAGATCATAGCCATCACCAGTGTGTCCATTAGCAATGGGAATAATAGATTCCATCATGATTGCTGGTCATCAAACAGTGCTGACATCAAAACAGCTTCATGTTTCAGGCAGGATCACAGGCATCAATATTTATTACATGTTTAAAATGGGGAACATCAACCAATTTTCCTGTTTCGGGTAGGCTTCTAGATAACAATCGGATCTCCAGTACCAGCTAAAAATATTTACCTCAAAATGATCATGGGCATCAGTATGGACCTTGGGATTCATCAGATTCTCAAGCAGCAACACAAATAAGAGCCATCACCATCAGCATTAGGAATAATGGACACCATCATGATTTCTAGTCACCACATGCAGCACTGGTATCAGCACAACTTCTTGTTACAGGTAGGATCATAAGCATCAAAATACAATGTTTTTTCACATCAGGAGCTACATGCATGCATCAGGAACATCAGTAGAATTCCCTGTGGTGGGTAGGATCTCAGAGATTAATTTTGTCATCTAACAACACTTACCCTGAATATGACAGTGGATAATATTGGTCCCAAGGTCCTTGGAATTCAGAAGTTTCTCCAGAAGCAACACAGATTCTAGTCATCATTAGGTTTTCCATATGTAATAGGAACAATGGCCTCTATCACGCTGGCTGATAGAGCATACGATGATATCAGCAGAACTTCAGAATGCAGATATGATCACTGACATCAAAGGTGATAACAGTAATAGTATACAGCTCTTTCCTGTTTATAAACTTAGGGAGCCATAATGACAATGATCTTTACAATAGACTTTAGTGGCCAAGGGATATCAGCAGCCAAGGAGCTCTTCAAAGGCAACATTTGTTGCTAAGCCATTCCACCTACAAACATTGACTATGGATCTCAACATGGTTACCAGTGGTATCATGGATGAGTTATATCAATATACTTCCCTTGGCAGTTGTGGTCTCTGGTTTCATTAAATGGTCCAAAGTGGGAGTAAGCTTCACCCCTGACCTGGTTGCCTATGGCATCAGGGTTCTGGGATATAAAGTGGAGTCAGTTGCCACAAAGTATTAGGGAGCATCAAAATAGTTTCAGAGGAGAAGTATGGTCATGAACATAAACCTCTTCTCTAGTGGCAGGATGCATCATGACATCAAAATTGTTATAGAGGGCAAGAATATTCTCATAAATTGAGCAGAAGAATGGAAAACAGATATCAGTAATAATTCCATTGGCAGTTGGATAAACTCCTATCCCTAATGGCAGCAGGTATTACTTGCATGGCTGCTGAAGGCCTGAGGTATTGAGGACATACACCAGTGTACATCAGCACAATTTATATGCTCTAAACATAACATATGTCAGAAAATATAACTAAACATTACCATTGGCAGCACTATTGAACTTGAACTTCACCTTACTTTGATGGATTCAGGTACCATTAACAATAACCATGTCTTCAGAAGCAATATATTCTATGGGTTTCAACATAGCTCCTGGTACAGGATGGATGATTCACACCATCAAAGTTGCTGTAGGCACTTTGGATTAGTGATATTAACATGGTTCCCAGTGGAATCAGAGATCACTGACAACTTTGTCAAAAGCAGTATGGATGATGGGCAACACTGTGGTGTCTCTTGCCAGGTATATATCAGTGACATCAGCAGCAATTCAAACAGCAGATGAAATTATGATTATAAACCTCTTCTCCAGTGGCAGGATAGATATTAGGCATCACTTCCACTTCTTGGGGTGGTAATGATGATCAACAGCAGGAGCTACATGCATGCACCCATGACATCTTCTGAATTTCCTGTGGGAGGTAGGATCTCAGACATCAATATGATATCCAGGGCCAACTAAGAACACTTACCTCAGTATGCTAAAAGGCATCAATAAGGACCTTGGAATTTATCAGCTTCTCAAGCAGAAATGTAGATCATAGCCATTCCAGGATCTCCATCACCAATAGGAATAATGGACTCCTTCATGATTGTTGGTCACAGAATGTATCACTGATATCAACATAGCTTCTTGTTAAAGGTAGGATCACAGGCATCAAGATACATTCCATGATAGACATCACGAACTACATGTTTTTGTCAGGAACATCAACAGAATTCCCTGTGACACTTAGGATCTCAGCCATCAATCTGTTCTCCAGTGTCATCTCAGAACACTCAATATGACATCAGTTGTCTGTATGGACATTGGAATTCAGGTAGTTTTCCAGAAGCAAATGAGATCATAGCAATCACCAGGGTCTCAATCAGTAATAGGAATAATGGACTCCATAATGATTGCTGGTCACAGCTGGAGCACTGGCATCAGAATAACTTCATGTTTCAGGTAGTCACAGGCATCCAATGCATCTCCTGTAGCAGCACACAACACTTACCTCATTATGACCTTGGGCATCACTATGATCATGAACTTCACAAAAGACTCTGCTGTCTCAGAGATCTCACACATCGGGGAGTACTTCCATGAAAACACTGACTTTGGATTTCAACATGATCACCAGTAGCATCATGGATGAGTGACATCAATATACTTCCTTGGACAGTTGGGATCATTGATGTCATCAATCAGGTCCAAAGTGGCAGCGAGTATTAGTCATAACCTTGCTGCTTATGGCAGCATTGATCTGGAATATGCCATCTTGACTTTTGCCAGGAAGTATTATGCATATCCAGTACTCTGCATATTCAGATGATCAGTAGGACCTTGTACAGAAACCTCTTCTGTAGTGGTAGGCTGCATCCTGACATCAAAATGGTTAGACTGGTAAAACACTTCTCCTAAATTGGGCAGAAGCATGGATAATAGTCATAAGCAAATTTTCAAGGCTTTTGGAGACACTCATAGTTTATGCTCCCATATGGCAGCAGGGATCACTGACATCATGCCTGCAGGAAGCCTAAAATCTAATGGACATACAATGGTGTCTGATACCACTATATAGGTGACCTCAACATAACATATCTCAGAAACTGTAACTCAAAATCACCTGTGGAATTATTATTAAAGTTTCATTTCTTTGTAGACTCTGCTGGCCTCAGGGATTCTTGATATTAATAATCTCATAAGTATCATGTACTATGGGTATAAACAGGGCTTCCAGATTAAGCATGGATGAATGACATCATCATCGTTACTGCAGGCACTTTGGATTACTGTTGTTCAATATAACCTCCCTTGAAAATGGATTGTGACCTAGAAGTCCCTAGAAGAAATGATCTGCTCTGCACACCCAGGTCACTTTTGATCATTGTGTTTATCACAATAGACACCTAACCAATTGTTTATAACAATAGACAGGCCCTCAGGACCCACAGTGTTCTCAGTAGAAACAGAGATCACTGACAAGGTTGTCAATGGCAACATGGGTCTTGGCCAATTCCATGGTATCTTTTTCCATGTATACAACAATAATTTCCGTTTTTGAATCAGAGTGCATAAGGTATTATGGTCATGCACCTCTTTTCCAGTGACAGGATAGATGTAGCATGACATTTTTGATATCACTATCTCTTTTGGTTGTAGTAAGAATTTTATACATTACATGGTTGACTGTGGGTGCTACATGAATGTATCATACATCAACAGAATTTCCTGTGGAATGTTTGATCTCAGACATCAATTGAATCTCCAGTGTCAGCTCAGAACACTTACCTCAATATGACCTTGGGCATCAGTATTGACTGTCAAATTCACAAGATTCTCAAACAGCAACACAGATCATAGCCTTAACTATGATATGCCATCAACAATAGGAATAAGGGACTCCATCATGATTGCAGCTCATATCATGCCGCATTTACATCTACATAGCTTTATGTTTCAGATATTATCATAGGCATCAACATACATTGCACATATAGCATCTGGACCTATATGCATGCATCAGGAACATCAACAGAATTTCCTGTAACAAGTAAGATCTCAGTCATCAATCTGATCCAGGTAAGATCTCAGTCATCAATCTGATCTCCAGTGCCAGCTATGAATAATTACCTCAATATGAATTCAGGAATCAATAAGGACCTTGGAATTTATCAGGTGCTCTAACAGCAACACAAATCTTAGCCATCATCAGAGTCTCCATCACCAATATGAAAAATGTACTCCTTCATGATTTCTGGTCACAGAATACATCACTGACATCAACAGAGCTTCATGATACAGGTAGGATTTCTGGCATCAAAATACTTTGCATGATCAACATCGGAGGATACATGCATGCATCAGAAACTTCAATTGAATTTACTGTGATGGGTCGAATCTCAGCCATCAATCAGATCTCCAGTACCAGCTCAAAACAATTACCTCAAAATGACGTTCTGCATCAATATGGACCTTGGAATTCATCAGGTTCTCCAGAAACAATGTAGATCATAGCCATCACCAAGATCACCTTCAGTGATATTAACAATGGACTCCATCTTAATTGCTGATCACTTCAAACAGCAGTGACCTTAACATAACTTCAGGTTGCAGGTAGGATCACTGGCATCAATGGTGTCTTCATTAACAAAACACAATACTTACCTCATTATGACAGTAGGCAGCACTACTGACAGTGATCTTTATAATAGATTCTTCTGGCATTGGGATCTAAGACATCAGGGATCTTTTCAAGCACAACACTTACTGTGGATCTCAATATTGTTACCAGTGGCATTGTATATGAGTAATATCAATATATTTTTTTTGGATGCTGGTATTTCTCATGTTATCAACTGATCCAAAGTTGCAGGAAGGATCAGAGATACACCATGGTGTCAATTGCCATGAATATCAGGGACATTAAGATAGTTTCAGATAGCAGGTATGGCCATGAACAGAAACCTCTTGTTTAGTGACAGGATGCAACATGACATAAAAATGGTTACAGCTGGCAGAACCCTTCACACATGTTGGACAGGATCATGGATAACTGATATCTGTAATGATTTTTCTGGCAGTTGGAGACACTCATATTAATGTGCTCTCGTGAGGCAGTGGAGATCAATGATATCATGGCTGCTGAGGCCTGAAGAATCACGTACATGCACTGTTGTCTGTTGTGACCTCAACAAAATATATCACAGAACATGGAACTCTCAACATGACCTGAGGTTGCAGCATTGACTGTGAACTTCAGCGTACATTCTGCTGGCTTCAGGGATCCTTGACATTAGAAATCTCCTCAGAAGCAACAATGATTGTAGGTTTCAATATGGACATTGATGGCTCATGGATGATTGTTATCATAATATTATCTGGGGACACTTTGGAGATTCAGGTTCTAATTAAAAAGAGAGAATATAAAAGGAGTAAAGAGGGTAAGATAAACTAAGAATATCTGGAAAAGTCATAAGAAATCACACTATTAAGTAGCTACAAAAATACCTATATACCATATAAGTCATAAGTAAATGAACACACATAATTTAATTAAAAATTTACCCTTTAGCTTACATATTAAAGCAAATGAATGCAATTATTTGTATCTCTTTTATTTCAAATTATATAATATTTTTAATTATATCTAATTTGCTTCAGATGATAGAATTATATTTTTCTCCATCTTTATTAAATTGAATATTTTTATTTACATTTCAATTGTTATTCCCTTTCCCAGTTTCCAGGCCAACATTCCCTTAACCCTTCCTTATCACAGCTAAATATTTCCCAAATATTTGTGATTTTTTTTCATTTGGGGGTTGGTTGATACTATATCCATCAGCTAGAAAATAATAGTACTAGATTCTCCCCTATGTTCTATGACCTCCTTAGCTATATGATTTTGGTTAAATTTGTGTTATGGAACATTGGTCCTTTCTTGTATAGTGGGCCTTGAATTCAACCAGAACCCTAACATCTACAGACTAAATTTACATAGTTTCCTTATTCTTTATTGATGTGTGTTTAGGTGAAAAAAATCCCCTCACCATTTTCTCCCTTCTAATTCCATTTCTATTCCTGTAGCAGTAACTATCCCCTTCATATTTCGTGTGTCCTTTCTGTTAAACCCATGAAGTACATTGAAATAGTTACTTTCCAGGTACTGTGATAAAATACCATGACCAAGGCATCTTACAGAAGGAATAGTTCATTTGGGAATATGCTCTCAGATGGAAAAGTCTCCATCATGTTAGGGTTGTATTCCAGAAAATGTCAGGAATAGTAGAATGAGGAGGAAGCTGAGAGCTCTCTTCTTTTACAAGCACAAAGAAAGGAACTAAACAGGTAGATAAACTAAGCTATATATACCCAAAGCCAGCCTGTAATAACATATTTCTTCTGGCATCACCATAAACTAACTATATCTTCCCAAAAAACAGCACCAAAGGAGGATAAAGTGTTCTAATGCCTATAGGAGATATTTCTCATTTAACTCAACATATTCAGGCTCTGCTGTCATTAGTTGTATGGTCCATATCCCTAAAGTATAATTTTCTGTCTTCCAATAGGGACCAAAAGGAAGTGGATAAAGTTCCTTAGCCAGCAGTAGGATTTTCTAAAGATCTTGCCCTACATGCGAGGTTGTTTGGCTTGAACTTGTACTGGTCTTTATGCATATAGTTATTGTCACTATGATTTCACATGTAGAAATGCCTTCTTGTGTCTGGAAAACAGACTTTCTCTGTATTCAGTCACTACCTTTGGCTCTTGCAGTCTTTCAACTATATTCTCCATGGTGAACTCTGAACCTTGAAAAGAGGGGTGCTGTTGTGATTTAAGTAAGAAATGCTCTCCATTAACTTTGGAATTCAAACACTTGGTCCCAAATGATTGGTGTTGCTTGTAGGGCTGTGGTTGGGGTTATGAAGAAGTCTATTATTGCAGGTGGCAAATCAGGGCAAATACCATTTCACTACCACCTGTTTATCCTCTCTGCTTCCTGCTTTTACGTCAAGATGTGAGCACTTAGTATCCTAATATAACCTGGACAAGACAAGGACCTAAGAAGCAGGCTGGTTTAGCCATTCTAATATCCAGCAAAGGAGATTTCAAACCACAATAAGTTAACAGAGATGCAAAAGGACACTTCATATTCATCAAAGAAAAGATCCACCAAGGTGACCTTTAGATTCTTAGCATCTGTGCCCCAAATGCAAGGGCACCCACATTTGTAAAGGAAATGAATATTAATAAAGCTTATATTATACATTGACTCACATTCAGATTGAGAAACTTCAATATTGCATTCCCAACAATGTACAGCTCATCCAGACAAAACTTAAACAGAGAAAAACTGGAGCTAACAGACCTTGTGAAACAAAGGTACCTAATATCAACTAAAAAACACTTCACCCAAACAGAAAAGAATATAAGTTCTTCTCAGCACCTCATGGAATCCTCCAAAACTGACTACATAGTCACAAAGTAAGTTTGAAAAATTAGAAGAAATTTGAAATAATTCCTTGTATCCTATCAGACAACCACAGATTAAAAGTGAATTTAAACAACTATAAAAATAACAGAAATCCTACATATTCCCAGAAAGTGAACAAACTCTCTGCAGAATGACTGCTGGGTCAAGACAAATGTAAAGAAAGAAATTAAAGACTTTATAGAATTCAATGAAACTGAATGCAGAAGATACCCAAACTCATAGAAGACAATGAAAATAGTGATAAAGGAAAAGTTCATAGCACTAAGTGCTACATAAAGAAATTGGGGAGGTCTCAAGATAGGAATCAATATCATACCTGAAAGCTCTAAAACAAAAAGAAGCAATCATGTTCTAGATTATTAAATGGCAGAAAAAAATCAAACTTAAATCAATAAATTAGAAACAAAGAGAACAATACAAAGAATCAACAGAACTAAGTACTAGTTTTTGATAAAAATAAACAAGATAGACAATCCCTTAGCCAAACTAACTGAATGAGAGAATATCCAAATTAACAAAATCAGAGACAAAAAGACAAAAAGACCTAACAGACCTGGAGACCATCCTGATAATCATGAAACCATACTTTAAAAGCATCTACTTGATCAAATTGAAAAATCGAAATTAAATGGATAATTTAATTGATATATTAGTTACTAAATTTAAATAATGATCAGATAAACAATTTAAATAAACCTATAACATCTATAGAAATAGAAGCATTCATTAAAAGTGTGACAGCCGTAAAAGCCAAGGCCAAGATCTTTTTGGTAAAGATTTTACCAGACTGTCAAGAGATAACGCCAGTATTACTAAAATCAATTCCCTAAATATAAAAAGAATATTTGCAAATTAATTTTATGAGACCACTGTCACTCAGACACCTAAACCTCACAAAGATTCAACAAAGTAAGAATATTACAGATCAATTTCCCTAATGAACATAAATACAAAAATACTCACAAACCAAAGAGACATCAATATTATGCATCATGATAAAATATGTCTCCTCCTAAAGATGAAGAGGTGGTTCAACATACAAAAATCAGAAAAGTAATCCATCATATAAACAAACTTAAAGAAAAAAACCACATGATCAGTTCATTGGATTCTGAAAAGCCTTTGAAAAAGATACAACACCCTTCATGATAAAAGTCTGGAAACAGTAGGGATACAGGGCCTTACCTAAACATAATAAAGATAATTCATAGAAATCCAGTTGCTAAAATCAAATTAAATAGAAAGAATTTCAAAGCAATTTCAATAATACAGAACAAGAGAAGGCTGTCTATTCTCTCACACACATTCAATATATTAATTCAAGATTAGCAGGAGCAATAAGAAATCTGAAAGAGATTACGAGGATACAAATTGTAAAATAAAGTACCACTATTTATAGATGATATAATAGTAAAAGTTACTCCCAGAATTCTTCCATTGAACTCCTAGAGCTGATAAACATCTTCAGTAAAGTGGCTGAACATGAGATTAATGAAAAACAATCAAACAAATAAATGTAGCCTTTCTATACACAAATGACAAACAGGCTGAGAAAGACTTCCGGGAAACAACATCCTTCACAATAGGCACAAATAATATAAAATATGTTGGTATAACTATAAGAAGAACTAAAAGAAAAATAAGAACTAAAAGAAGTCTTGTATGATAAAAACTTCAAGTCTCTGAAGAAAGAAATTGAAAGAGATATCAAAAGAGAAAGATCTCCCATGCTCATGGATTGGTCGGATTAACATAGTAAAAATTGTCATCCTACCAAATGTAATCTTTGCAGTCAAAACATTTGTTATCAAAATTCCAGGACAAACTTTTACAGATCATAAAAGGGCATTACTTGGCTTCATTTGAAAAACAAAACAAAAGTAAACAACAACAAAAATAAAAGCAAAACAACACAGGATAACTAAAACAATTCTACACAGTGCAGGGACATCTGGAATATGTATTCCTGATTTCAAGCTATACTAAAGAGCTGTAGTATTAAAACTGTAAGAAAGCAACCACAAATGGGGAGGGAGGGAGAGACAGAGAGGGAAAGAGAATGGAGGTGGCAGGAGAGGGGAACATGATCTGGTTTGGGTGGGGGACAAGGGCCAGCAGAACCCCGAGGGCCAGCAGAAAGAATGGAAACAGTTGACCTTGAGAGGAAGGAGGTTGGGAGGATGCTCTAGAATGTACAAGAGACCTGGGAAGTAAACGACTCTCAGGAATCAAAGGGGTGGGTACCTTACATGAAATCCCCTACAATGAGGAGAGGAAACTTATTGAACTTAATCACCAACAGAAAAACAGAGCATCAAGTAAGGGATGGGGTTGCTATCCCACAGTCAAAGTTCTGACACATAATTCTTGCTGTCTGAAAGAAATGCAGGGATGGAAATGGAGAAGAGCCTGAGAAACAGAAGGTCCAGCAATAGGCCCAAAGTGGGATCCAACTCAAGATGAGGCCGTAAGACCTGAAACAATTACTGACTTTATCGGGCATTCACAAAAAGGGAGCTAACATGACTGCCCTCTAAAAGACCCAAAAAAGCAGCTTGAAGAGACAAATGCAGATATGTGCACTCAACCAATGAACAGAAGCTGCTGACCCTTCTGGTTGAATTAGGGAAAAGCTGGAGGAAACTGAGGAGGAGGGCAACCCTGTAGGAGAACCAGCATCTCAATTAACCTGGACCCTTGAGATTTCTCAAACACTAGATCACTAACCAAGTAGTATACACCAGCTGAAATGAGGCCTCCAACACATATTCAGCAGAAGACTCACAGGTCTGGGTTTAGTCAGAGATGATGCAACTAACCCTCAAGAGACTGTAGGCCCCACAAAATGTACAGGTCTGGTGAGGGTGGGTGGGGTGGGGACATCCTTGTGGAGATGAGGGAGGGGGACAGGGTGGTCATATGGGATGTGAAACAGTCAGGGGGTGGACCAGGAACAGAATAAAATCAGGAATATAAAAATAAATAAATAGCAGTCCAGGCACCGCCAGGACCTGAAGGGACCCGGTCAACAGTTCTCTCCACCCAAATTCCGTGGGAGGTAGAGCTAAACCTTCAGAGGGGCAGACAAGCCTGGGAAGCCAGAAGAGACTACACTCTGCCCACATTTCTGACTCCAGAGGAAAACACGTAATGCCATCTAGGACCCCGGTGCACGGGGGCTCCAGGAAAAGGCTGTACAGGCCCTCCTAGTTGCTGCTCTCACGAAGAGCTCAAAAGAAGCTCCCAACGAGCAACCTGAGCCCAGGGACCACAGGTAAGGCAAAGTTTTCTGCTTCAAGTGA
Organism: Rattus rattus; assembly: GCF_011064425.1. Lineage (NCBI taxonomy): Eukaryota > Metazoa > Chordata > Mammalia > Rodentia > Muridae > Rattus > Rattus rattus. The sequence goes on from NC_046172.1 coordinate 62,618,936, forward strand.
CCTGCCAGGTGGACTCAGGACACAGGCCCACAGGAACAGCTGAAGACCAGTAGACAGGAAAGACTACACGCCTGAAAGCAGAACACTCTGTTCCCATAACTGGCTGAAAGAAAACAGGAAAACAGGTCTACAGCACTCCTGACACACAGGCCTATAGGATGATCTAGTCACTGTCAGAAATACCAGAACAAGGTAACACCAGAGACAACCTGATGGCGAGAAGCAAGTGCAAGAACCCAAGCAACAGAAACCAAGACTACATGGCATCATTGGAGCCCAATTCTCCCACTGAATATCCAAACACACCAGAAAAGCAAGATCTAGATTTAAAATAACATTTGATCATGATGCTGGAGGACTTCAAGAAAGACATAAAGAACTCCCTTAGAGAAAAGGAGGAAAACATACATAAACAAGTAGAAGCCTATAGAGAGGAATCACAAAAATCCCTGAAAGAATTCCAGGAAAGCACAATCAAACAGTTGAAGGAAAAAGAAGCAATAAAGAAAGGACCCAGGGAAACAACCCTGGATATAGATAACTAAAGGAAGAGACAAGGAGGCATAGATACAAGCATCACCAACAGAATATAAGAGATAGAAGAGAGAATCTCAGGAGCAGAAGATTCCATAGAAATCATCAACTCAACTGTCAAAGATAATGTAAAGCGGAAAAAGCTACTGGTACAAAATATACAGGAAATCCAGGAATCAATGAGAAGATCAAACCTAAGGATAATAGGTATAGAAGAGAGTGAAGACTCCCAGCTCAAAGGACCAGTAAATAAAATAAATAAATAAATAAATTTTAAAAACAAAATGAAGGGGCTGGTGAGATGTCTCAGTGGTTAAGAGCACTGACTGTTTTTCTAGAGGTCCTGAGTTCAAATCCCAGCAACCACATGGTGGCTCACAACCATCTGTAATGAGATCTGATGCCCTCTTTGGTGTGTCTGAAGACAGACAGCTACAGTGTACTTACATATAATAAACAAACACATATATCTTTAAAAAAAACAAAAAAATGAAATGAAAAGTACTTTATTGGTAAATAAATTATTTGATTCTCTGGAGTCTAACTTTTTGTGTTCTTTGTATATATTGGATAATAGCCCTCTATCGGATGTAGGATTGGTAAAGATCTTTTGCAAATCTGTTGGTTGCTGTTTTGTCATAATGACAGTGTCATTTGCCTTACAGAATCTTTGCAATTTTATAAAGTCCCATTTGTTGATTCTTGATTAGTTTGAGTGCATCTAAATCACCATCTCTGACCTAAAGCTTTACTATAAGGCGATATTGATAAAAACTGATTGGTATTGGTACAGAGACAGGCAGGCTGATCAATGGGATAGAATTGAAGATGCAGAGATGAACCCACACACCTATGGTCATTTGATCTTTTGAAAAAGGACCTAAGACCATCCAGTGGATGGGCTAATCAATATCCTTAGTCATCAGGGTAAACCCTTCCATTGTTGGTGGGATTGCAAGCTGGTACAACAACTCTGAAAATCATTCTGGCAGTTCATCAGAGAATTGGGCATAGTATTGCCTAAGTACCCAGCTGAACCACATCTGGGAATATATCCAAAAGATGATCCAAAATATAACAAGGACACATGCTCCACTATGTTCATAGCAGTTTTATTTATAATAGCCAGAAGCTGGAAATAACCCAGTTGTCCTTCAACAGAGGAATGGGTACAGAAAATATGGTACATTTACATAATGGAGTACTACATAGCTATTAAAAACAATGACTTCATGAATTTCTTAGGCAAGTAGGCAGAGCTAGAAAATATCCCGAATGAGGTAACATAAACACACACACACACACACACACACACACACACACACACACACACACACACATATAATGTGTACTCACTGATAAGTGGATATTAGCCCAAAAGCTCAGATTACCCAAAATACAATCCACAGACCACATGAAGCTCAAGAATAAAGACAACCAAAGTACAGATGCTTCAGTCCTTCTTAGAGGAGACAAAAATATTCATAGGAAGAGATATGGAGACAAAGTTTGGAGCAGTGACTGAAGGAAAGGACATCCAGAGAGTACCCCACCTGGGGATCCAGCCAATGTACATAAAGGCACCAAACCAAGACAATATTGCTGATGCCACAAAGTGCACACCAACAGGAGCCTGATACAGCTATATGCCGAGAGGCTCTGTCAGAGCATGACAAACACAACTTTGGATGCTCACAGCCAATGATTAATCTGAGGATGGGGTCCCCATTGGACAAGTTACAGAAAGGATTGAAGGTGCTGAAGGGGTTTGCAACACCATAATCTTAACAGTATTAATCACCCAGAGCTCCTAGCGTCTAAACCACCATCCAAAGAGTACACATGGATGGACCCATGGCTCCAGATGCATATGTAGCAGAGGATGGCCTTGTTGGGCACCAATGGGAGGAGAAGCCATTGGTTCTGTCATGATTCCACACCCACCAGTGTAGGGAAATGTCAGGGCGGGGAGGAAGGAAGGGGTGGGTGAATGGGTGGGGTAACATTGTCATAGAAGAAGGGGGTGGGTGATGGGATAAGGGGTTTATGGTGGGGAAACTGGGAAAGCTGATAACATTTGAAATGTAAATAAAAATATCTAATAAAAAGATGAATAAAGATAGACAATATAACATTTGTATGCATCAGTAATATCCATTCTAACATAAATTCCACCAATATTTTTCCTCAATATCATAAGAACAAGAGTGATAGGAACCAAAGTTGAGTTATTAGCATAATCTTTTCTTTTAACATTACCATGGATTGGACTATAAAGGATTCTAAGTAGTTCTGTACAATCTGGACAAACGATTTAAATATGAAACATTGATATAAATTGCTAAATTTACAGTTATGAAGAAGCAACAGAATGATTTTTTTCTGGTTGGGGGTCAACAAAACATAAGAAACTGTATTAATGGTTGCAGCATTAGGAAGTTAGCAAACAACTCCTATAAATGGTACAAATAAGCTACCAGGTCCAAGTTAATACTAGAAGAATTTATAGTAATAGTCCTGTGAAAATAGTATAGACCTTCATACAATGGTCACTATAAAATTACATATTTCCTAATAAGATTCCACATACTAACATTTTCAGTGATTTTTATACTATTTTTAGATGCCTCTTTGACCATAACAAAGGATCAAAGGATATAGACCAAAGTAGAAAGTATGAACCACATTAAATAGCAGGCTTATCTATGTTTAGATTTGCTCAAGGTCACCAATCCTCTAATTCCATTTAATACCCTTAAACACAGGATTTAACTCCATTCCACTTTCTGGTGCCCCCATTTATCTTTGAACCATACATTTTGGATTATTCTTTCTCAGTTTGCTACACTTGATCAAAATGCTCCCCATAAGTGTGAACCATAGAAAAATGTCCAAACTAGTATGCTTTGAGGCTTCTTTTGTTAATGCTATCATTCTAAATCTCTTTATGTTAGTCTCAGGCAGACCCTTTGGAAAAGGGCAAAAGCAGCCACATGCTTCACCAAAATACCAAAAGAATGTTTTGTAAGATACATACTATGATTCTTCTCCTTTGAAGTTTCTTAGAGACAGGCCCCCACAGTTGAAATCACTCTCAGCACCACTGTATTCCATGCTTCTAATCCTATGGACCATTAAGCCCCATTTAAAGCCTCCCCTCCATTACAAAATCCTAAAATAAATATTCCTTCAAACAAAACTATGGTCAGACCTAGCATAGCAATACCATCAGCCCTGCTAGTAAATTCCTAATATACCATCATGTCAGGAAGCCTGACAGCATATAGGAAGCCATGGTGCTGGAGGAGCCAAGGGTTCTACAGCTTTATCCAGTTAGGAGATTCTTTTTTTATAGCCAGCCAGGAGCATGGTCTGGATCACTCTGCCCAGAATTGACAATTTCCTGAATTTCCAAAGCACTGCCTCCATTGTGACACAATCTGAGACACTTCCTGTAGGAAAGCTATACCTTCCCCAATAAGGCCACATGTCTAATTATTGCAAACTACATCCCATGGGCTAAACATATCTAACCAATCACATTCCAGTCTATGGCATTCATAGTCTTGTTTAAACACATGAGGCAATGGGATTATGACAAGCTCTAGCATTACACTATACAAAATATATTAACTCCAACTCCAAAAGTCCCGATAGTCTAACACACCACAACAATGTTTGAAAGTCCCAAGTCTCTTCTGAGAATCATGGAATATCTTGAGTATAATCCCCTATAAAATCAAAGTCAAGTAGTACATGACATACTTCAACCATCACAGGATATACCTTAACATTATAAAACATCATAGTTGATGACAGTTACTTGATAATAGTTGATGGTCATTACTTGAACAAAGGACTACCTAAAACCAGCAATACCCCAATCTCTGGTAAGCATTTCTGTCTTAGTTATGGTTTCATTACAGTGAAGACAGGAGAAGAGACTCCATGACTAAGACAACTCTCATAGAGGAAGACATTTAATTGGGGCTGACTTACACATTTAAAGCTTCCTTCTATTATCACCATGGCAGGAAGTATGGTAGCATAAAGGAAGCCATGGTCCTGGGGGAGCCAAGGGTTCTACAGCTTTCTACAAACGAAGGCAGGAAATTCATTTTCACAGGAAGCCAAGAGGATGGTCTGAACCACACTGGCCAGACTTGAGAATTTCCTGAAACCTCAAAGCCCCACCTCCACTGTGACACACTTCCTGTAACAAAGCCATATCTTCCTCACTAAGGACACATGTCTGATTAGTGCCAAATTCCTGTGGGCTAAACATATTCAAACCGTCATATCCATTCACTACCTGGCACCAATAGACTTTTTCAAACAAATGACGGTATGGGGCCTATACCTAGCCAAAGCATCACACAAACTACCCAACTACAAAATTCCACATAGTCTAGCACAGACTCAACAAAGTGTAAACTCCTAAGTGTCTTATGATATTCATGTACTCTCTAAAATGCAGTCCCGTGGAAAACAAAATGTAAATAGTAGATCACATATTTACAATATCACAGGATATACATTAACATTTCAAAACATCATAGTGGAGCTCACTGCTCCCAAACCCCCTGGAAGAGAGAGCTCACTGACCAGACAGGTGGGCACTCCTGAGACTGCAGAGCAGAAGAGACCACCAATACTGCCTACCCCTGCACACATCCCTGGCCCAAGAGGAAACTGTATACAGCCTCTGGGTTCCCGTAAAGTAGGGCCCAGGAGCAGCAGGTCCGCTGCATCTGAGACACCGCCAGAACCTGAAGGGACCGACTGGATAAACAGTTCTCTGCACCCAAATCCCGTGGGAGGGAGAGCTAAACCTTCAGAGAGGCAGACATGCCTGGGAAACCAGAAGAGACTACACTCTGCCCACATCTCTGACTCCAGAGGAAAACACCAAACGCCATCTGGGACTCTGGTGCACGGGGGCTCCTGGAGAGGGCGGTGCCACTCCTCCTGGTTGCTGCCCCCGCAGAGAGCTTATAAGCAACACCCCACGAGCAAACCTGAGCCCCGGGACCACAGGTAAGACCAACTTTTCTGCTCCAAGCGACCTGACTGGTGAACTCAGGGCACAGGCCCACAGGAAACTGTAGATAGGAAAAACTACATGCCTGAAAGCAGAACACTCTGGTCCCATAACTGGCTGAAAGAAAACAGGAAAACAGGTCTACAGCACTCCTGACACACAGGCTTATAGGACAGTCTAGCCACTGTCAGAAATAGAAGAACAAAGTAACACTAGACATAATCTGATGGCAAGAGGCAAGTGCAGGAACCCAAGCAACAGAAACCAAGACTACATGGCATCATCAGAGCCCAATTATCCCACCAAAGCAAACATGGAATATCCAAACACCCCAGAAAAGCAAGATCTAGTTTCAAAATCATTTGATCATCATGCGGGGGGACTTCAAGAAAGACATGAAGAACACCCTTAGAGAAATGCAGGAAAACATAAATAAACAAGTAGAAGCCTATAGAGAGGAATCACAAAAATCCCTCAAAGAATTCCAGGAAAACACAATCAAACAGTTGAAGGAATTAAAAATGGAAATAGAAGCAATCAAGAGAGAACACATGGAAACAACCCTGGATATAGAAAACCAAAGGAAGAGACAAGGAGCCGTAGATACAAGCATAACCAACAGAATACAAGAGATGGAAGAGAGAATCTCAGGAGCAGAAGATTCCATAGAAATCATTGACACAACTGTCAAAGAAAATGTCAAAAACGGAAAAAACATACAGAAAATCCAGGACTCCATGAGAAGATCAAACCTAAGGATAATAGGTATAGAAGAGAGTGAAGACTCCCAGCTCAAAGGACCAGTAAATATCTTCAACAAAATCGTAGAAGAAAACTTCCCTAACCTAAAGAAAGAGCTGCCCATAAGCATACAAGAAGCCTACAGAACTCCAAATAGATTGGACCAGAAAAGAAACACCTTCCATCACGTAATAGTCAAAACACCAAATGCACAAAATAAAGAAAGAATTTTAAAAGCAGTAAGGGAAAAAGGTCAAGTAATATATAAAGGCAGACCTATCAGAATCAAACCAGACTTTTCACCAGAGACTATGAAAGCCAGAAGATCCTGGACAGATGTCATACAGACCCTAAGAGAACACAAATGCCAGCCCAGGTTACTGTATCCTGCAAAACTCTCCATTAACATAAATGGAGAAACCAAGATATTCCATGACAAAACCAAATTTACGCAATATCTTTCTACAAATCCAGCCCTACAAAGGATAATAAATGGTAAAGCCCAACAAAAGGAGGCAAGCTACACCCTAGGAAAGGCAAGAAACTAATTTTCTTGGCAACAAAACAGAGTGAAGAAAAGCACACAAACATAATCTCACATCCAAATAAGAATATAACGGGAAGCCATAATCACTATTCCTCAATATCTCTCAACTGCAATGGTCTCAACTCCCCAATAAAAAGACATAGATTAACAAACTAGATACGCAATAAGGACCCTGCATTCTGCTGCCTACAGGAAACACACCTCAGAGTGAAAGGCTGGAAAAGAACTTTCCAAGCAAATGGTCGGAAAAAGCAAGCTGGAGTAGCCATTCTAATATCAAATAAAATCAATTTTCAACTAAAAGTCATCAAAAAGATAAGGAAGGACACTTCATATTCATCAAAGGAAAAATCCACCAAGATGAACTCTCAACCCTAAATATCTATGCTCCAAATACAAGGGCACCTGCATACATTAAAGAAACCTTACTAAAGCTCAAAACACACATTGCACCTCACACAATAATAGTAGGAGATTTCAACACCCCACTCTCATCAATGAGCAGATCATGGAAACAGAAATTAAACGAAGACATAGACAGACTAAGAGAAGTTATGAACCAAATGGACTTAACAGATATTTATAGAAATTCTATCCTAAGCAAAAGGATATACATTCTTCTCAGTTCCTCATGGTACTTTCTCCAAAATTGACTATACAATTGGTCAAAAAACGGGCCTCAACAGGTACAGAAAGATAGAAATAATCCCATGCGTGCTATCAGACCACCACGGTCTAAAGCTTGTCTTCAATAAAAATAAGGGAAGAATGCCCACATATACATGGAAGGTGAACAATGCTCTTCTCAACGATAACCTGGTCAAGGAAGAAATAAAGAAATGAAAGACTTCTTAGAATTTAATGAAAATGAAGGTACAACACACCCAAACTTATGGGACACAATGAAAGTTGTGCTAAAAGGAAAACTCATAGCTCTGAGTGCCTGCAGAAAGAAACAGGAGAGAACATTTGTCAGCAGCTTGACAGCACACCTAAAAGCTCTACAACAAAAAGAAGCAAATACACCCAGGAGGAGTAGAAGGCAGGAAATAATCAAACTCTGAGCTGAAATCAACCAAGTAGAAACAAAAAGGACCATAGAAAGAATCAACAGAACCAAAAGTTGGTTCTTTGAGAAAATCAACAAGATAGATAAACCCTTAGCCAGACTAACGAGAGGACACAGAGAGTGTGTTCAAATTAACAAAATTAGAAATGAAAAGGGAGACATAACTACAGAATCAGAGGAAATTCAAAAACTCATCAGATCCTACCACAAAAGCCTATAGTCAACAAATCTTGAAAAACTGCAGGAGATGGACAATTTCCTAGACAGATACCAGGTAAACAGATACACCATTAAAACAACCCCATAACTCCTAAAGAAATAGAAGCAGTCATTAAAGGTCTCCCAACCGAAAAGTGCCCAGATCCAGACAGGTTCAGGAAAGAATTCGATCAGACCTTCATAGAAGACCTCACACGAATACTATCCAAACTATTCCACAAAATTGAAACAGATGGAGCACTGCTGAATTCTTTCTATGAAGCCACAATTACTCTTATACCTAAACCACACAAAGACCCAACAAAGAAAGAGAACTTCAGACCAATTTCCCTTATGAGTATCGATGCAAAAATACTCAATAAAATTCTGGCAAACCAAATCCAAGAGCACATCAAAACAATCTTCCATCATGATCAAGGAGGCTTCGTCCCAGGCATGCAGGGATGGTTTAATATATAGAATACCATCAACGTAATCCATTATATAAACAAACTGAAAGAACAAAACCACATGATCATTTCATTACATGCTGAGAAAGCATTTGACAAAATGATAAAAGTCCTGGAAAGAATAGGAATTCAAGGCCCATACCTAAACATAGTAAAAGCCAAACACAGCAAACCAGTAGCTAACATTAAACTAAATGGAGAGAAATTTGAAGCAATCCCACTAAAATCAGGGACTAGACAAGGCTGCCCACTCTTTCTCTACTTATTCAATATAGTTCTTGAAGTTCTAGGCAGAGCAATCAGACAGCAAAAGGAGATCAAGGGGATACAGATTGGAAAAGACAACGTCAAAATATCCCTATTTGCAGATGGTATGATAGTATATTTAAGTGATCCCAAAAGTTCCACCAGAGAACTACTAAAGCTGATAAACACCTTCAGCAAAGTGGCTGGGTATAAAATTAACTCAAATAAATGAGTAGCCTTCCTCTACACAAAAGAGAAACAAGCCGAGAAAGAAATTAGGGAAATGACACCCTTCAAATAGACCCAAATAATATAAAATACCTCGGTGTGACTTTAACCAAGCAAGTAAAAGATTTGTACAATAAGACCTTCAAGACACTGAATAAAGAAATTGAAGAAGACCTCAGAAGATGGAACGATCTCCCATGCTCATGGATTGGCAGGATTAATATAGTAAAAATGGCCATTTTATCAAAAGCGAGCTACAGAATCAATGCAATCCCCATCAAATTCTTCAGAGAGCTAGACAGAACAATGTGCAAATTCATCTGGAATAACAAAAAACCCAGGATAGCTAAAACTATCCTCAACAAAAAATGGACATCTGGGGGAATCACTATCCCTGAACTCAAGCAGAATTACAGAGAAATAGTGATAAAAAAAAACTGCATGGTATTGGTACAGAGACAGACAGATAGACCAGTGGAATAGAATTGAAGACCCAGAAATGAGCCCACACACCTATGGGTACTTGATTTTTGACAAAGGAGCCAAAACCATCCAATGGAAAAAGGATAGCATTTTCAGCAAATGGTGCTGGTTCAACTGGAGGTCAACATGTAGAAGAATGCAAATCGATCCATGTTTATCACCCTGTCCAAAGCTTAAGTCCAAGTGGATCAAGGACCTCCACATCAAACCAGATACACTCAAACTAATAGATGAAAAACTAGGGCAGCATCTCGAACACATGGGCACTGGAAAAAATTTCCTGAACAAAACACCAATGGCTTATGCTCTAAGATCAAGAATCGACAAATGGGATCCCATAAAACTGCAAAGCTTCTGTAAGGCAAAGGACACTGTGGTTAGGACAAAACGGCAACCAACAGATTGGGAAAAGATCTTTACCAATCCTACAACAGATAGAGGGCTTATATCCAAAATATACAAAGAACTCAAAAGTTAGACCGCAGGGAGACAAATAACCCTATTAAAAAATGGGGTTCAGAGCTAAACAAAGAATTCACAGCTGAGGAATGCCGAATGGCTGAGAAACACCTAAAGAAATGTTCAACATCTTTAGTCATAAGGGAAATGCAAATCAAAACAACCCTGAGATTTCACCTCACACCAGTGAGAATGGCTAAGATTAAAAACTCAGGTGACAGCAGATGCTGGCTAGGATGCGGAGAAAGAGGAACATTCCTCCATTGTTGGTGGGATTGAAGACTGGTACAACCATTCTGGAAATCAGTCTGGAGGTTCCTCAGAAAATTGGACATTGAACTGCCTGAGGATCGAGCTATACCTCTCTTGGGCATATACCCAAAAGATGCCCCAACATATAAAAAAGACACATGCTCCACTATGTTCATCGCAGCCTTATTTATAATAGCCAGAAGCTGGAAAGAACCCAGATGCCCGTCAACAGAGGATTGGATACAGAAAATGTGGTACATCTACACAATGGAATATTACTCAGCTATCAAAAACAATGACTTTATGAAATTCGTAGGCAAATGGTTGGAACTGGAAAATATCATCCTGAGTGAGCTAACCCAATCACAGAAAGACATACATGGTATGTACTCATTGATAAGTGGCTATTAGCCCAAATGCTTGAATTACCCTAGATGCCTAGAACAAATGAAACTCAAGACGGATGGATCAAAATGTGAATGCTTCACTCCTTCTTTAAAAGGGGAACAAGAATACCCTTGGCATGGAATAGAGAGGCAAAGATTAAAACAGACACAGAAGGAACACCCATTCAGAGCCTGCCCCACATGTGGCCCATACATATTAGATAAGATGGATGAAGCAAAGAAGTGCAGGCCGACAGGAGCCGGATGTAGATCTCTCCTGAGAGACACAGCCAGAATACAGCAAATACAGAGGCGAATGCCAGCAGCAAACCACTGAACTGAGAATAGGACCCCCGTTGAAGGAATCAGAGAATGAACTGGAAGAGCTTGAAGGGGCTTGAGACCCCATATGAACAACAATGCCAAGCAACCAGAGCTTCCAGGGACTAACCCACTACCTAAAGACTATACATGGACTGACCCTGGACTCTGACGTCATAGGTAGCAATGAATATCCTAGTAAGAGCACCAGTGGAAGGGGAAGCCCTTGGTCCCGCTAAGACTGAACCCCCAGTGAATGTGATCGTTAGGGGGAGGGCAGCAATGGGGGGAGGATGGTGAGGGGAACACCCATAAAGAAGGGGAGGGGGAGGGGTTAGGGGGATGTTGGCCCGGAAACCGGGAAAAGTAATAACACTCGAAATGTAAATAAGAAATATTTAAGTTAATTAAAAAAGTAATAAAAAAAGGAATCAGTGAAATCACAAAAAAAAAAACATCATAATGATGATACTGCACCAAATCAAGACCAAAAATCAGCCTGACAAACTCCAAACTCTACATCCGCATGTTTGATGTACAAAAAATTTCAGATTTTTAAACTATAATCCACTTGTGTTACCTAAAAGAAACTATAATCTTTCTTTTATACTGGTTCCACTCCCCATAAGCAGCATTCCTCAACAGGCAGCCCATGGGGTTCACATATGACCCGGTGGGCTCTTCAAAAGTACTTGAGTCACCCCATACAGTTCAGCACTCTATCACCCTAGGCTCTGGCTAATTCTGCTACACTGCTGCTGTTGTTCATGGTGGTCATCCCATGGTACTGGATTCTTCTACTGCAACTAGGCAGCACTTTCACTTATGATCTCTCATAGGTTGTCTTCAAGGTGCAAATCCTCAACTTCATTGTATAACCCCTTCAGTTCTGGACCTTTAATTGCAACTGAGTCTGCACCTTCTCAAATGGTCTTTCCTGACCTCTCACAGTGTCAAGCCTCAACTACTCCATTACCCTTCATTCCTTCTAAACCAGTACAAACTGGGGGATTCTTACACATTACCTGACTCGCAGTAGGATGTCTATCTCTGGAACACTGCTCCTTCTTGCTCCTAGAAAACACTTCAGAAAATTTCACCTCAGTGATGGTGATCCCTTTTTAATCCCTGGCAATTTCTTAGCTTGAGCTATCCAGTATCATGTCCAAAATTCCCAAGATCTACTAGATGCTGGGGCTAAAAAATGGCCCATTAGTTTAATTATAATCCAGCTTTCTGTTTTTGATGGTTTCTGTACTACCTATGTTTATCTATCATGGAATCTGTTCTCTAGAAAAATCTTGAACTCAGAGATTTACATATTTTTCATACCTGAGTGTCGGAAGTAAAACTGTGTACTACCATGCATTGATCTAAGCTTTTCTTTACCGGGAACTTGCTCTGTACCAGGATTCCCTGGAAATCAGATATAGCCTTGCTTTTGTCTCCTTATATTAAAAATGTTTACCACCGTGCCTGAACCTATGATTTTCATGGACAGTGTGCTTTAAGATGTGGATCAAAAGCTTGTTTCATCCCATATCAAGGTTTGGAACAAAAGCCTATATTTTCTAATCACTGCATCGGGATCACAGATCTTCCCTCCATCTCTGGATTGTAGTTAATTCATATGACTTCAAGTTGACCCCCGAGAATAGTCATCATAATGCATCACTGCCAATTTGACATAACATATTTCCTTATCCAAGTGAAAACAATACCTAGGTCAGTATAACGCCTAACATTATATAACTATTCCTAGGTCAACTGCAAAAGCATAAATAATAAGATTAGGTAGATGGAAATTCCATGTGAAAGAGAGTGGGACCCTCAGAAATGCAGACAATCCTGAGAGCTCAGAGGAGACAACTACTTCTGCCCACATTCCTGACCCAAGAGGAAACTGCCTAGTGTGCTCTGTGCCTTCTGGGCACAGGGTCCTAGGAGCAGTCAGGGGCAGGACTTTTCCAGTTTGTGCCTACACCAAGAGCTAAGAGCCAGTCGCCAGGAGCTCCTACACACCTGAGAGTAGAGGTAAGACCAAATCTTCTGTGTCAGAAAACATGCCTAGAGGCTTCCAGTCACACAAAATGAGGAGCAACACTGTTCCCAGATGCAGCTGACAAAAAAACAGGTCTACATGAGTGCTGACACATAGGCCTATAGGAGGGACAAGCCACTGTCAGAGACAGCAAAACAAGCTAACACCAGAGACAACCTGATGGCAAGAGGCAAGTGCAGGAACCTAAGGAACAGAAACCAAGGCTACTTGGCATCATCAGAGCCCAATTCTCCCACCAAAGCAAATATTGAATATTCAAACACACCAGAAAAGCAAGATTTGGATTTAAAATCACATCTCATGATGATGATAGAAGAAATAAAGAAGGACATAACTAACTCCTTAAAAAATACAGGAAAACACAGGTAAACAAGTAGAAGCCCTTAAATAGGAAAACACAAAAATCCTTTAAATAGTTAAAGGAAAACACAGCCAAATGGAAGGAATCAACAAAACTATCAGGACTTAAAATGGAAAGAGAAACAATAAAATAATCATAAAGGATATAACCTGGGGTAGAACCCCAAGGAAGAGATCAGGAGTCATAGATGCAAAAATCACCAACAGAATACAAGAGAAAAAATAAAGAATCTCAAGGGCAAAAGATACCATAGAAAACATCAGCACAACATTCAAAGATGATGTAAAACACAAAAAGCTTCTAACCCAAATATTCAGGAAATCCAGGACACAATGAGAACATCAAACCTAAGGATAATAGGTACAGAAGAGAGTGAAGACTCCCACCTTAAAGGGCCAGTAAGTATCTTCAACAATACTATAGAAGAAAACTTCCCTAACCTAAAGAAAGAGATGCCTATAAACATACAAGAAGCCTATGGAACTCCAAATAGATTCTCCATGTTAAGAGAACACGAATACCAGCTCAGGCTACTATATCCTGCATAATACTCAATTAACACAGATGGAGAAACCAAGATAATCCATGACAAAACCAAATTTACACAATATCGTTCTACAAACTCAGCCCTACAAAGGATAATGGATGGAAGACTCCAACACAAGGAGAGAAACTGCACCCTAGCAAAAGCAAGAAAGTAATATCTTTGTAACAAAATGAAAAGAAGAGAGACACACAAACATAATCCCACCTCTAAGAACAAAAATAACAGGAAACAACAATCATTATTCCTTAATACCTCTTAATATCAATGGACTCAATTTCCCAATAAAAAGACATAGACAATATATCAGACTGGATATGAAAAGATGATCCAGCATTTTGCTGCATACAGGAAACAGACCTCAGAGACAAAGATAGACACTAACTCAGAATAAAAGGCTAGAAAAAAATTTCCAGGCAAATGGTCTGAAGAAACAAGCTGGAGTAGCCACTGGAATATCAAATAAAATACACTTTCAACCAAAAGTTATCAAAAAAGATAAGGACGGACACTTCATATTCATCAAAGTAAAAATCCACCAAGATGAATTCTCAGTCCTAAATATCTATGCTCCAAATACAAGGGCACCTACATACATAAAAGAAACCTTACTGAAACTCAAAACGCACATTGCACCTCACACAATAATAGGAGATTTAAACACCCAACTTTCATCAAGGGACAGATCATGGAAACAAAAATTAAACAGATACATAAAGAAGCTTACAGAACTTATGAACCAAATGCATTTAACAAATATTTATAGAACATTTCATCCTAAAACAAAAGAATCTACATTCTTCTCAGCACCTCATAGTGCTGACCATATTGACCATATACTCAGTCACAAAACAGGCCTCAATAGATACTTGAAGATTGAAATAATCCCATGGATCCTATCAGATAACCACAGACTAAGGCTGGTCTTTAATAAAACAAAAACAACAGAAAGCCCATATACACATGGAAGCTGAAGAACGCTCTACTCAATGATAACTTAGTCAAGGAAGAAATAAAGAATGAAATTAAATTCTTTTTAGAATTTAATGAAAATGAAGGCACAACACACCCAAAGTCATGGGATACAATGAAAGCAGTACTAAGAGGAATCTCGTAGCTCTGAGTGCCCCCAAAAAGGAACAGGAGAGAGCATACATTAACAGCTTGACAGCACACCTAAAAGTTCTAGAATAAACAGAAGCAAATACACCCAAGAGGAGTAGAAGGCAGGAAATAATCAAACTCAGGACTGAAATCAACCAAGTAGAAACAAAAATACTATACAAAGAATCAACAAAACCAGGAGCTGGTTCTTTGAGAAAATCAACAAGATAGATAAACCCTTAGCCAGACTAACCAGACAGCACAGAGAGTCTATACAAATTAAAAAAAATCAGAAATGAAAAGGGAGATATAACAATAAAATCTGAGGAAATTCAAAAAGTTACCAAATCCTACTACAAAAACCCATATTCAACAAAACTGGAAAATCAGGATGAAATGGACAATTTTCTAGACAGATACCAAATGCCGAAGTTAAATCAGGATCAGATAAACCATCTAAACAATCCCATAACTCCTAATGAAATAGAAGTACTTAATTAAAGACTCCGAACCAAAAAAAGCCCAGGACCAGATGGGTTTAGTGCAGAATTCTATCAGACCTTCATAGAAGACCTCATACCAATACTGTCCAAACTATTCCACAAAATAGAAACAGAAGGAACACTACCAAATTCCTTCTATGAAGCCACAATTACACTTATACCTAAACCACACAAAGACCCAACAAATAAAGAGAACTTCAGACCAATTTCCCTCAAAAATATCAACACAAAAATACTCAGTAAAATGTTCACAAACTGAATTCAAGAAAACATCAAAACGATCAAGTAGGCTTCATGCCAGGGATGCAGGGATGGTTCAATATATGGAAATCCATCAACATAATCCACTATATTAAAAAATTCAAAGAAAAAACACTACATGATCATTTCATTAATACTGAGAAAACATTTGAAAAAAATTCAACAACCCTTCATGTTAAATGTCCTGTAAAGTTCAGGAATTCAAGGCCCATACCTAAACATAGTAAAAGCAATATACAGCAGGCCAGTAGCCAACATCAAACTAAATTCAGAGAAACTTGAAACAATCCCACTAAAATCAGGGACAAGACAAGGCTGCCTAGTCTCTCCCTACTTATTCAATATAGTACTCAAAGTCCTAGCTAGAGCAATCAGACAACAAAAGGACGTCAAAGGGATACAAAAGGGAAAGGAAAAAGTCAAAATATCAATATTTGCAGATTATCATCTGCAAATACTTGATTATATACTTGTGACCCCAAAAGTTCCACCAGAGAACTCTTAAGCCTGATAAACAATGTCAGCCAAGTGACTGCATAAAAAATAACCTCAAACAAATCAGTACCTCCCTCTGCTTTAAGAATAAACAGACTGAAAAAGTTATTAGGGAAATTACACACTTCACAATAGTCACAAATAACATAAAATACCTTGGTGTCACTCTAACCAAGCAATTGAAAGATCTGTATGACAAGAACTTCAAGTCTTTGAGGAAAGAAATTTAAGAAGATCTAAGAAGATGGAAAGATCTTCCATGCTCAAGGATTGGCAGGATTGATATAGTAAAAATGGCCATTTTGCCAAAAGTAATCTAAAGTTTCAATGAAATCCCTGTCAAAATTTCTAACAGAGTTAGAAAGAGCAATTTGCAAATTCATTTGGAATAACAAAAGACTCAGGATAGAGAAGACTCTATTCAACAATAAAAGAACTTCGGGGGGAAAACATCATTCCTGGCCTCAAGCTCTATTATAGAGCAATAGTGATAAAAACTGAATGGTATTGATACAGAGACAGACAGATAGACCAATGGAACAGAATTGAGGACCCAGAAATTAACCCACACACCTATGGTCACTTGATCTTTGATCAAGGAGCTAAAACTATCCAGTGGAAAAAGATAGCATTTTCATGAAATGGTGCTGGTTCAACTGGAGGTCAGCATGGAGAAGAATGCAAATCAATCCATTCTTATCACCTTGTACAAACTCAAGTCCAAGTGGATCACTGATTCAAATTAATAAAAGAAAATGTAGGGAAGAGATTCAAATGCATGGGCACTGGGGAAAATTTCCTGAACCTATCACCAATGGCTTATGCTCCCAGATGAAGAATGGACAAATGGGACCTCTAAAATTCCAAAGCTTCTGTATGGCAAAGGACACTGTCAATAGGAAGAAAGGGCAACCCACAGATTGGGAAAAATCTTTACCAATTTTACATCTGATAGAGGGCTAATATCCAAAATATACAAAGAACTCAAGGAGTTAGACTCCAGAGAGCCAAATATCACTAACAAAAAATGGAGTACATAGCTAAACAAAGAAGTCCCAGCTGAGGAATATCAAATGGCTGAGAAGCACCTAAAAGAAATGTTTGACATCCTTGGTTATCGGAAATGTAAATCAAAATAACCCTGAGATTCACCTTACACCAGTCAGAATGGCTAAGATTGAAAACTCAAGTGACAACAGATACTGACAAGGATGTGGCGACAACGGAACATTCCTCCATTGTTTTGGGGGATTGCGAACTGGTACAACCACTCAGAAAATCATTCTGGAAGTTCCTCAAAAAATTGGACATTGCACTACCTGAGGGCCCAGCTATACCTCTCCTGGACATATACCCAAAAGATTCTCCAACATACAACAAAGACAAATGCTCCACCATATTCATAGCATCCTTATTTATAATTGCCAGAACCTGGATAGAACCCAGATGCCCTTTAACAGAGTCATGGATACAGAAAATGTGGTACATCTACACAAAGTAGTATTACTCAGCTATCAAAAACAATGATTTCCTGAAATTCATAGGCAAATGGATTATCTAGAAAATATCATCCTGAGTGAGGTAACCCAATCTCAGAAAAACACACATAGTATGCACTCATTGGCGAGTGGATATTAGCCCAAAAGATTGAATTACCCAAGATACAATCTATAGACCACACGAAACTCAAGAAGGATGACCAAAGTGCAGATGCTTAACTCCTTAAAAGGGGGAACAAAAATATTCATAGGAGGGGATATTGAGAAAAAAAATTTGGAGCAGAGACTAAAGGAATGGCCATTCAGAGCTTGCCCAACATAGGTATACAGTCCATATATGTACAGCCACCAAAACTAGATAATATTGATGAAGCTAAGAAGTGCATGCTGACAGGAGCCTGATATAGCTGTCTCCTGAGAGACTCAGCCAGAATGTGACAAATAAAAAGGCAAATGCTAAGAGCCAACCATTGATCTGATAGCAGGATCAACATTGGAGGAGTTAGAGAAAGGATCGAAGGAGCTGAAGGGGCTTGCAACCCCATAAAAACAACAGTGCCAATCAACCAGAGCTCCCAGGGACTAAACCACCACCCAAAGCCTATACATGGACAGACCCATAGCTCCAACTGCATATGTAGCAGAGAATGGCCTTTTTGGGCAGCAATGGAAAGAGAAGCCCTTGGTCCTGCCAAGGCTGGACACTCCAGTGTAGGGGAATATTGAGGGAGGGGTTGGCAAGGGAGGAGGTTGGGGAGGGGGAACACCCTTATAGAAGAAGGGGTGGGGGGATGGGGGAGGGGGATTATCTCTGGGAAACTGGGAAAAGGAATAATATTTGAAATGTAAACAAAAAAAATCCAAATGAAAAGTTTAACTAGATAGGATCTTGCTTCACGTTCACCTCTCCCTTAACTCCACTTGATATCCTTGAACACAGGATTTAGCTCCCTTCTATATCTTGCCCCCCTTTTATCTTTGAACGACACATTTTCTATTTTTCTTTCTCAGTTTAATATACTTGCTCAAAATGTTCTCCATCTGAGTGAAACCAGCACAAAATCTAAACTAGGTTGCTTTGCATCTTACTTTGTTAATGCAATTAATGTAAATCTATCCTTAGCCTCAGGCAGACTCTTCGCCAAGGGCATAAAACAGCCCCTTTCTTCACCAAAATAAGCTACATAGTAAAATTGTTTCCTGTGAAGTCTCTTGAGACAGCCCCCCACAGTTCAAATTACTCTCAGCACCACTATCCATTATCATTCTACTAATTTGGCCCATTAAACTCTGCTTAAAGCATACCACTGCTTTCCTAAGTCCCAAAATCTAAATTCGTTCAAATAAAAGCCTGGTCAGGCCTATCCTAGCAATTCTACAGTCGCTGGTAGTAACTTCTGTCTTAGTTATGGTTTCATTGCCATGAAAAGACTCCATTACCAAGAAATGTCTTATAAAGCAAGATATTTAATAAGGGATGGCTTACAGTTTTAGCGCTTCCTTCTATTATCATCATGTCAGGAAGTGTGGCAGCATGCAAAAGCCATGGTACTGGAAGAGCCATGGGTTCTGCAGCTTGATCCAAAGGCAGGCAGAAGATTTCCACAGGCAACCAGGAGGATGGTCTAGATTACATGACAGCCTTTAGAATTAGATGAGACCTCAAAGCCCTGCCTCCATTGTGACACAGTGGCATACTTCCTATCATATGGGTATGGCTTTTCCAATATGCCCACACATACTAATAGTACCAACTTCCCAGGTGCCAAGCATATTCAAACCACAACTTTATGGTTTCTACTAGAAAGCTGACTTATTTTATCTCTTGACTCTACTGCTTCCCTAAATCCCCTTCTCCTAAGTGAAGTTTCCAATAAATTAAAACAGATATATCCAAGGTTCAGCTATTTAAGAATACCACCTGGGGCACATATGTATACTATGGCTAATGTGCACAAGACTCCTTCAATCTAGTATAATCACTTTCTAAAAAGAAGTGTTGTTTTCCCCCAATTTCCCTTTATAGTTCTGTCTTCATTAGAGTTTTACTTCTGTAAAACAGACACCATAAACCAAATCTTCACTTATAAAGACTATATTTAACTGAGGCTGGCTTCCAGGTTCAGAGGTTCAGTCCATTATCCTCAAGATGAAAGCATGGCAGCATCCAGGCAGATGTGGGGCTGGAGGAGCTGAGAGTTCTATGTATTCATCCAAAGGCAGAAAAGAGAAGAATGACTTCCAGTCTCATTGAGGGAAAAGGTCTCAAAGCCCATCTCCTAAGTGATACACTTCTTCCAACAAGGCCACACTTCCTAATAGTGCCCCTCCCTAGGCTAAGCATATTCAAACCACCAGATTCCTCTCACCGGCCATTATAGGCTTTTCAAACACAAGCCTATGGTGGCCGCACTGATCCATAGCATAATAAAAATACATTCAGTCCTATTTCCAAAGTCCCCATAGTGCATAGCAGTCTCAAAAAGTTGAAGCCCAAAGCTCACCATTCTGAACTAGCCAGCAGGCATCAATAATTTCACTCCCTAAAAGCATTGGTTATTAAGTAAAAATCACAGTGCTATGAATCGGACACCTCACCTTGATATTTCTAATAGTTTCCAAAGTAACACAATTTTGTCATTGTCCTTGGCTAACCACCTCAACTTCATGGAAAACACTAATAGTAAAGGCACTAAACCCTTTAACTAAAGACACAGAAAATTCCATCTAAAAGTGAACAGAAAAACATCGTTCCAGCTTGCTAGATTTTCCACTGTCAGAATATACTATACAATTTGCTTCAGGGGATAAAACTCACCCATGGTCTCACCCAGTGATGGAGGCAGCTCGCTATAACACTCACTGCCTTTACGGTCAAAATCTTCTCACTGTTGCTATGGTTGCACAACTATTATGAGGTAAACATCTACTTTCTTATTGAGTTTGAGACCTGATCCGTATGAAGGAATTTAATGTTTACGTACTGCAATTTTAGTTAAAAGGCTAACAGATCGAATTTGGTCATAGGATAAGAAACCACTATTAAAATTTAGAACTTACTATAATTTTGCTCATGGTGATGTTATAAAATTGTCTTCTATGTTTAGGTTTTTATATATAGATTGCCAGTACCCTTAGTCAAAATACTTCTTTTGAAGTGGATAATAATCATTGGAAAGACTAACAACTTTCCAGTGTTCAAAGAATAAATGACAGTGAAAGCAAAATCCCAAATGAGACCAAAATATCATCTTTCACACCCTCTAAATCTCAGGGAACAGCACCAAAGTGAAGGAGGGAACAACAATATAAGAAACATAAAATGAGGACTGCTGTGAAATGCTGTCTTCTGGATAGGAGTCTAGGAATCACACTCATGAACTCATCAGCAACTGTCATTATCTAGATATCTGTATAAGACAAGCCATCTAGAATTATGGACATAAATACAGGGATGTGTTCTCCATGCTCCACCTCTTATGAGGAGCAATTGGCAGTTGGTAGCTGTGGGAGGGAGTTCTAAGCAAGTTTTTCAATGTTCTAATGGATAGCCTCATATCCAAGTTCATCGAGGCAGCACTAATTGGACACAATGAATTACCACATATAAAAGATGCCATGAAATTGGGAAGGAAATATTCAAGGGGAAATAGCTGGTGTTCAAGTGAGAAATTAGCAGAATATTATAATTGTATTTCAGTGTATGGAGACACAAGCATGTATTTGGGAGTTACAATTTCAGAGGATTAAAACCCATCATGGCAGAGAGCATGGCACATTCAAACAACCACAGAAGAGTCTCTCTGGATTCCTGTTTAAAATTAGACTTATTAATCTCTCACTGTCAATGACCCCATGCTATGCCACATCCTTTAATTTCTGAAGATGTACACTAAATACACTTTATTTTCTTTCCTTTTTTTCTCTAAAGCTCCTTAATTTGTTGAAAAAATGTATTGTGTACCACTTTGAAAGACTGAGGCTTGGGATTTTAATGAAAAATAGTAACATATACATATGAAAATGTGCAGATTATATTTACGTGGATGTTCTAGTTTCCTGTCTATTGGTGTGATTAAAAAGTCATGCTCTGTTGGAAAGAAAAGATTTTATTTCATCATGCAGCTGATAGTTTATCATGAGGGAAGTCAGGACAGGAAGTCTAACACTGGGTTGTTTTCCTTAGCTTGCTCAGTTTGTTTTCTTATGGGAGCCATTAGTAGTACTACCCATAGTAGCATGCGCTCTTCCACATCAATCACCAATCAAGAAAATATGTCACAGACTAGCCTCTAAGCCAATCTGATAAAAGCAATTCTTCAACTTGGTTTTGTCTTCCCAAACAAGTCATTTTAGGTCATGTTGATAAAACTAAGAAGAACCAACATAACAGACCAATGTGTTATACAAACTAAGCATCTACTAGTAATTTAGATTCCGGATTACATGTTCTGTCTCTATCATGGAGAAACATTTCATCTATTTTATACTGTACTCTTTCAGATTGCATTCTCCTGATTCTGAAACCAGGTTTTTTTTTTAATTTTATTATTCTTAGATATTTTATGTATTTACATTTCAAATGTTACCTACTTTTCCCAGTCTCCCATACCCCCTCTCTCTCCCCCTGATTCCATGAAGATGCTCCCACTCGCACCCACACACTCCCACCTCACAGCCCTGGCATTCCCCTAACACTGGGGAAATGAGGCTTCACAGGACCTAGGGCTTTTCCTCCTATTGATGATGGACAATGCCATCCTCCCTACACATGCGGCTTTAGCATGTGTACTCATTGTGAAACCAGACTTTTTATATTGTAATTTCCTTTAAAGATTTACTTTTAAAGACATTAGTTTGTTGAAAACATGTATTCTTTAGCACTTTCAAAATTTAAAGCCCTGGATTTTATATTAAAAATAATAACTTATACATATACAATATGCTGTTTTCAAGGATCACTTTAACCTATAGAAAATAAATCATCTGGAGCAAAGATGCAGAGTCTCTTGACCGATATATGAACATACAATAGGATATTTTTTCAATTTTTAGGTCACTTCAAACTGGCAAACATTTGTAGGAACAGGTTTGGAGTAGCATCGAGTATGGAATACACTGAACAGATTTCTACAGCTTAATACATGATTCTTACTTGTAAGAATTACAGAAGTCAAAAATTTGTGAAGATATGCCCAGCATGTTGTGGGACCCTCAATTGGCCAAACTTCTGAGTGTGAATCAATCCTTTGATATAGCACTTACCTAGCACTGTCTTGGACATATTTATTTATTAAGGTATCCATTTACATGCCATATATTATTCATGAAGTCCAAATAACTGTGGCATTATTAGAGTGAACAAATGTTCCTCGGTATCCTATAGGCCTACCCGGGTAGCAATAATCTCAGGCATATTCAGCATTATGATCCACGAATTTCTAATTAACTATATTTTTATATGAAAGTCAATAATATTTACCATACATTACATACTAAGCTATATCCAAACTGCTATTTTTGTGTGAACTTTCTGTAGTGATGACCAACATCATTTTACCTAAGGTCCAAGGAAAAGAACTGAGATACAAATTTAACTCCAAGTTTACCTTGGCAAACAGTGAATTAATTAGAAATACTTATAGGAATGTGGGTGAGTGGTGACTAATAAGAATAGGGGCAATTTATCACTGGCTACGCCACTGAAAGAGAAACGCATTCCTTCCTCATTAACCATTAACTAGCTCTACCTCTATATAAACATGGAAGAGGATGTGGCCTTAGGGGACCTCTCTTCCCCTAATCATTAACTCTCTATGAATCCTGGTGGAGAAATGTGGTTTCCTGGCACTCTTTTGTGATGGAATTTTAATGTTTCAGAACTCATGTTTCTTTCTGGTATACACACACACACACACACACACACACACACAGAGAGAGAGAGAGAGAGAGAGACAGAAAGAAGACAGAAGAAAACAGAGACAGAGACAGAGAGGGGAGCCAAGAGACAGAGACAGAAATTTATTAACATAATCTACCAACAGTTAACCTCTTAGAACCGTATAGATGTCTGGTACTTGAGGCTGGCTACCTCTAAAGCTGGAGTCTTTGCACAGTGTTTTATACTAGACAAGTCAACAACCTCATAGTTGCTCAGTCCATGAAGTGTAGTGACTCAAGAGTCTCTGTCTCTTATAGGAAACCTGGGAGTATCCAGGATTGCTCCTGGTTCTTAGCCAATGGTGTAAGCCTGAATGCACTGATTCAACAGAATCAGTAAGAGGTTAAATCAACTTTGTAGCAAGAATAAAGTCTAATTGGTCAAGATGTGAAAGCCAAGCAAGAAAATAAATAATCACTCATATTCCCTGCATTTTCCATTGTGGGCTGCTACCAGAATGTACCACCAATATTTGGGGTTTGTGGTGGAGTGCTGTCTTCCATATCAATTTATGCAATCAGGCAATTTGCTTCTTTGGTGCAGGTTCCCTTACTTGGGTGACTCAAATTTGAAGAACAAGTTAATGCCAGCCATCACAAATCTATTTTTCTTTCAAATTATACTAAGCTGATCTTCATTTTACTATTTCTTAGCATTTATAAATATATCTCCTAATGCATGGAAATGTCGATAATAAACATACTCCAACTCCTGCTTGTTTAATGGCCAAAATAAAGTTTTAATTTATTAAAAACAGTTTCATTATTTACATTCATTCATCATTACAGTAAACTTTCTATCTATTCAAATATTGTCATCTATTTTGGCAAAATTAGAGTTCACTTTTCATTTAGATGTCCTTAGATCAGGGAAAGTCTTGATAAACTGTATTATATACTAATAATCATGTTATAGGTTCTGATTTCTGATTTGCCTTTCGGTGTAATAGGTGACCGCTAAAGAAACATGGGAGGTTATAATTGAAAACATAATAAGTTTGTCCTCTTAGACTTATAATGAGATTTCTGCTTTGAAAATGAAAATAGTGGCTTCTGAAGACAGTTGTATATACTGTATTGGGTACCTCATTTAATTTATTTCATTTTATTTTCTCTTTTAATTAGCTTGCAAGTTAGTAGATTTCATTGTGAATTTTTTTAAAAAAATATGTATTATTATTTGTGTCAGTGTAGGGGTATGTATACATGAGTATTAGTGCCTAAATGTGCCAGAAGGAGACATCAGATCCTTTAGGCAGTGGATTGCATTGCACTAAATTGATGACAATTGAGAACCTGACCTGATCTTTGCAGGAGCTGCCTAAGACCACCATAAAACACAGATATGTCCATTTCAATTCATAAGAGTAGCAAAATTATAGTCATGAAGTAGCAACAAATAAGAATTTTTACGGTTGATGGTCCCCAGAACATGAAGAAATGTATTACAGGGTCAAAGCATTAGGAAGGTTAAGAATCACTGGCTTAGAGCTACATTTGCAGACAGTTGTAAGCCACATGACATGGACACTAGGAAACAAATTCTAGTACTTAACAAAAACAACAAGCACTCAACTTTAGAGTCATCTTGGCCTTCATCATGGCTTCTTGATTGGCACTCAGGAATCTTGTCCCCCCACCCAAAAGTAATTATTGACATCAGCACTTAAACTCTTCTATACCCAGTACTCCTCGTTTCAATTTGCTCCTATTCAAGCTGCTTATTGTACTCTCTTGGGCTTATTTCCTAGTTCATAGCATTTAGAACTGTAGATGTCATTACATACATAAAACATGTGTAGAATAAGGGTATTGGATTTTCCACCAAAAGGGAGGTGCCTTGTATGTGGTCTCCACCTCCCAGGGAAACCTCCTGAGCAGTTATTATCTTCAGGGAAGGGAGTCCTCATAAGATTCCTAACTGTTCTGTGAGAACTCGCAGGCAGTTAATAGTAATGAGGAGGAAGTAGTCACTAAGTTCCACTGACCTCTGATGCCAACTGCCAGTTGGCAGTTGACGGGAGCGGAGAAGATATTTTCTTTAATGTCATAGCTGTTAATAAGTGCCTATGTCCCTGTGAGTAATTAATCATGCTTGACCCTGTAAACAGTCTAATAAAACTCGTTAAAGTCAAAAAAACAAAAAACAAAAAACAAAACAAACAAAAAAAAAAAAAATAAGGTAGAATAAGACCGACCAGGAAGAGAAGGTGATCACAGGAGATAAGGGTCAACTTGAAAGCAGGACCAAATGGATTCACCTGTGGCAAAATGATGTAATGGAGCCCATTATTATGTACAATTAATGCTAATTAAAAAGTGAGAATTCTGAAAGGAAGTATCAGCACTTTGAATACATTCTTCAGGATTTTACCATGTTAAACTTAGATGGAAGAATTATTTTAAAGTGTTGATAGGATTTTATAATTGATGTTTTAATTGTGGATTTTGTCGATTGAATACAAATGTATTTTTGACATATTATTCCTCCATCTCTTTTCTTCTAGATTCTAGATCTTTCCCTTCCCAACTGTGTCTCTATTTAAACCATCAAGTCAAATTTGTACTGTCTAACATACTCTAACCGTTGTTAGTTTCCTAAAGAGTGTAATTTTATTGGTATAACAATTCTTAATTCAAAATTTTCTTTTACAATGAGGTGGAGTTAACATCAAGGATGATATATTTTTGTAGGAAGATGGAGACATGAATCATTGTTGAAATCTGACATACTCGACCTGATCTTACACAGATTTTACATACACACACACACACACACACACACACACACACATATGTATTATTCCTTTAGAAAAGTTTCAAGAGACTCTAAATACTACTTCATTTTTTCCCTACAGCTTTGCCTGTTTTAATAATTTCACTGAGCATTATATTTATAGTCCTGGTGACAATACTCTCAATACTCTCAAATACTTTTAGATGATGTCTTTTTTAGATTACTAACTTCTTATTAACAGGAATAGAACCAAGTTTTTAAGTTTTGTCGTTATGAAATCAAACACACAATATTAGGCAAGGTTCGCTGCAAACAAAAATTAGAAGTGATATCCACTTAAGCACTTGAAGACAATATAATAGGTTACTGAATAATTGAATGTTATTGGTAATAAGTAACTTCTCTTTCAAAGGCCAGGCAGAATTTTATACTTTATGAAATTTGTAAATTATTATTTAGATTTTGAACTAACTAATCTTTTCAATACTGAAAGTACCAGATAAAAAATATGCCAATAACAAAGAATAATGATACAAAGGAATCATCACATTCAACAGTTTTTGGTGTTGTTTTTGACACAAATACAAATGATTTTTAGTTTCTTGAAAATTGAAATTTGAATGGTGATGACTCAAAAATCTAGAAGTAGGTTTCCATAGAGGAGGG